>NC_141154.1:12059112-12164348 GCF_053477565.2 Lygodium microphyllum
AATTTATTCAAAGTAATAAAAAACAAGTGTATCCATGAGAGACCACTCAAACAAACACTTGCAACTCGCCATGACTATGTAGACATTCTCATAGTCAAAAGTGTCTTTGTAGGGAAAGGAGCTTTCAAGAACAAGTCTCATGAAGCCAAATGTATGATTAAGCATGCTCACCTTATGGTCAAGAAATTGAATGATGGTGACCTTATTGGGATACACATCCTCATTTATTGTGATAACATTATATAATTGTAATTCCTTAGGAATTCCTTTTCGTGTGTTGTTGAGCCATGTAGATTAGACGCCCATAGGGACTCAACTCAATCTTTCTTTTTTATGCTTGAAATACTCATGCATGAAGATGCTTTACCCATGGTTGTCAATATTTGGATCTATTGTTATTTTTGAAAAGCCTAAGAGCTATGCTCAAAAAGCATGCTGTCCTTTTGGCAACATTTATATCAATATGCCAAATGGTAGCTAATAATAAACAACATTTCTCAAGTAAAAGTTGAGAATGGAACTTATTCTTCGCAATGAATAAGAAACAAAATTTTATCAAAATTGGTCAAGTAAAAGCTAAAAGTGGGTTGGTTCTCCTAGCACTAGTGTTACGGAATTCTTCTTTGACACCTATAACATTGAGCCACGCTCATTATGTTGCATCTATATACTATTATTAATGGCAACAATAAGATGTTTTTGAAACAATAACCCTCCTTCAAATAAAGGTTATAGATATGATTTCCCCACAAAGACAAGGCTTCAAATAACCCTCCTTCAAATAAAGGTTATAGATATGATTTCCCCACAAAGACAAGGCTTCAAAAACATAAGACGGTGCTTCACTAAAATGAAGCTTAGAACATTCTTCTTTCTTTGATTCTTGTATTTCTCATTCATGCATAAATGCAACCATGAAAAGAAAAAGTAGACATTTTGCATGTAAAGGAAGAACAAGGAATGCACTAAAGACGTGGACTCTAGTACCTTGAGTAGAATGTTATGGTGTCCATGAGAATATGGACTCCATCACATTTAGCCAAAAGCACAAATGTTAGAAGTAAATCCTATGAAAATCAAATACATGATTTAAAGACATATTCTTCTATGATGGCTTGTATGGAAAAAAAAAGACAATGGTATCATAAGAATTGTCAAGATAGATGCTCCATTCTCACATTGTGGAGAAGACGCTCATGAATAGCATACAAGTGAACACATATTAGGAGCTTCTCAACTAAGGCATAATGTCACTTATTCTAGGGAGGCAACATTTGCAATGGAATATTTTTTTTTGCTAAGAAAGGTCTCTTTTTTACTTTGTCTACTATGGTTTATCTAGCATACTCCGAATAGTATGCTATAACACTTAAAATTTCTTGTCCCATATGAGCTCTATGATTTCTTGTGCATAGAGATCATTTCTTTCTTAGTACTTTTGAGCATTGTCACCAAATGTGGACTATAGGTTTAAGCTAGGTGATATTCATCCTTCCTTTGACCAATGTAGTTCTCTTCCTTATAGATATCTTGAAAAAAGAGGAATGATCATCTGGATTTGGATACATCATGTAGCCATTAATCACAACTAAAATAGAGTCATTTTATTTAGTTCATGTGCTACGCATGGTTAATTTAAAAATCATTAGAATAGAGGTTGACATTATAAGGAGGGGGGCCAAAAGCCATTCTTTGGGGGAGAAAGAAAGATCTCCAACACATTACTTGAAATGAATGCCCAAATAATGATGCAATAGGCTCAAATCAAATATGTCAGAAGACAAATTTAACTTGGCCTTAAAACCAACAATATATATCTCATTATTAGGACTAATGAAGAGCAATATGCCATTAGCATAAACCACATTGACTAAAGGTATGTTAGCCTCACATTTGAAAAATAAGATTCTCTCTATTGGGGACGATCCACGTGTAGTAAAGTATGCATGTATCTTCTCATACTACCCCAAGGTGCTTGCTTCAGACCATGTAATGCTTTTTTTTTTGGAGAAAAGGTTTCATCAAAGGCAATACCCTTCTACTTCACATAACCATTTACCATAAGTATTGACTTATGGTGATCAATATTTCCATCTAGCTTATGTTTTAACTTAGTAATTGTAACATACTCAAAGTTTCAACGTGCATGACTATGCAAAATTTACCCTTCTCACATATGAACTACTAAATTATTTCTCACATATGTATGCTCATATAAAGAAGCACGCATATGCACTTATAATCCAATTCATTTTCCTCCATTCTAGATTTATTGGATTTAAATTCAATTGATTTGATTATATTTTTATTTTTTCCTAGATAATTTAACTTTGTCTTATGTATCTTGATTTTATTCTAAATATTCTCAATTATTTTTATTTATTTTAATTATAATAATATATTTAAAAATACCTCGAAATATTTTCAATTTTCTTAATTTATCTTAAGTGTTTATTAGTTTTCTTATTTTTCAATTATTAGAAACCTAGATTTGTCCCAAATTATCAATAATTTTCTACTATATCTTATTTATAATAAACATTTAATTTAAATTTTTCTTATATTATCTTAATTTTCTTATGAAATGGCTTACTTTAGTTAAAAGCTTTTAATCTTTTATGTAGTAAATTTTTAAATTTATTTTACTTTTAAAACTAATGTTCTAAAATTTAGTTCAATTATTTATTAGTTTTATCACTTTTTAAAGGTAATCTAAATTTAAACTTGAAATTTTTCTTTCCCTCTCATTTTTTTGTTTCACTTGGTTGAGTTTAGGTCCTTGTTGGGTCCCCTTCCCCCTTTAAGGAGTCATTTGTTTCTTTATTTTTTCTTCTTTTCTTCTCTTATTTATTTTTCTTATTTTTCCTTCTTCTATTTTGTTTTTTAAAATTTTTTTAAAAGTTATATAACCTCGGACACGGTCCTTTGATAAGGAAGGAAACCTATGCAAGCTCAATGTGGCTAAGCATTGAAAGGCTTAGGATGAGTTGGGTAGGGTACCAACTTGGGCTTTTTTTTTTTTTTTGGTTTGTTAGAGTAGATATGATGTAATTATTGCAATAATATAAATATTCCATTTGAGAATGAAAGGTTTTATGTAAGTGTATAAGAAATGTGCTTAAGAACCCAGTTCCAAGACAATCAAGGAAGTATATTTAACTATCACATATAGTGTGAGTATCATAAATGTTAGAAAAACAAAAATACGCCTTGTTTGATTAAAGGAATTAAATGGATAATATCTTTGATGGAACCGTCCTATAACTGGGTGGCTTCTCACAAATTTTAGAAACTACTACCACCTCCCCTACTACTGTGCCCCTTATGGCTAGGCATTATTCACTGCTATGAACCATGAACTAAAAATATTGGAATTAGAATCATAATTGATGAATCAACATGATAGGTAAATTACTTAACTTGAAATAATATTTTTGACTAAGTGATGTCAAAGATTTGAGTTCTTTAAATTTTTTCAATGAATACAAAAATAAACTACAAATGTTATAATTGTCTATGTAGCTCTGGGGATTAAAGAGATGCTAAATCTTTTATGGGCCATTATTATTAACAAAGTAGGTTTACAAACCTAAACATTCTCTTACACTCTTCCAAAAACCTTGCATAGGATGAATTCCGTAAGATCTTCTTTTTTGTTTATCAAGTAGAATATTAGAGCAGATTTCCCCTACATGAGCATCCCTCCCAGTTTATGGAGTTAATATTTGTGCCACCTTGCTATCAATTTTGTAAGATCCACAAGTGGACTCAATATATGGGATGGTTTGTGACACCTCCCCTATTGCATCTACGCTAATTGGGTTGCCAGTTTGAATATGACTTGTGGAGATTTAAGAGGCTCAACCTCATCCATCTTATTTTCTTTTATCCAAGCACATGTAGCCCTATTGAGTCCCATGAGGGTGAGACTATGACAGGGGTTTAGTAGATCTATAGGAGGGTTATTCAACCCAACTATGTTGTATTTACCCATCGATCCCAAGCTTCTAGCTATCAGATGAATGGATTTCCAAATCTTCCTAGAAAGTATTTAGCCATAGATGTCATGAGCGAATGACGTATGTATTACTCTATTTCTCCAAATGAAACCATGGCTGATGTTGCACAAGATATTACAAGTAAAGCCTTTGTATATAAATAATGAAAAATATAATAACAAATTTGACTTTTCCTTTGTAAACTTATCCAAAAAGGTTTACAAGTTATGTTGACTTCTTTTGACAAATTGACACTCACATCCAAGATGACACATGGCACAATTACCTTGTTTTTTGAACCATGTACCATTCCATGCTCGACTCCTTGGACTCCTTTTGGTGAGATGATTTTACAAAAAATCTTAAAATCCTCTAACTAAAAATATTGGAATTAAGATCATAATGGACAGATTAGCATGATAGGTAAATTGATTAACTTGAAATAAGATCTTTGACTAAGTGACGTCAAAGATTCGAGTTCTTTAAAGTTTTTCAATGAATACAAAATAAACTACAAATTTGTAATTGTCTATGTAGCTTTGGGGATTAAAGAGATGGTAAATCTTTTATGGGTCATTATTATTAACAAAGTAGGTTTACAAACCTAAACATTCTCTTACACTCTTCCAAAAACCTTGCATAATATGAATTCTGTAAGATCTTCTCCCCTGTTTATCAAGTAGGATCTTAGAGCAAATTTCCCCTACATGAGCATCCCTCCCAATTTATGGAGTTAATCTTTGTGCCACCTTGCTATCAATTTTTAAGGACCCACAAGTGGACTCAATATATGGAATGGTTTGTGACACCTCCTCTATTGCATCTACACCAATCGGGTCGCTGGTCTGAATATGACTTATGGAGATTTCATTGGGCTAAGAGGCTCAACCTCATCCATCTTATTTTCTTTTATCCAAGCACCTGTAGCCCTATTGAGTCCCATGAGGGTGAGACTATGATAGGGGTTTAGTAGATCTATAGGAGGGTTTTTCAACACAACCATGTTGTATTTTCCCATTGATCCAGAGCTTCTAGCTATCAGATGAAGCGATTTCCAAATCTTCCTACAAAGTATTAGCCTTTGTATATAAATAATGAAAAATATAATAATAAAGTTGGATTTTCTTTTGTAAATTTGTCAAAAAAAGATTTACAAGTTATGTTGACTTCTTTTGAGAGATTGACACTCACATCCAAGATGGCACATGACATAATTACCTTGTTTTTTGAACAATGTACCACATTCCATGCTCGACTTCTTGGACTCCTTTTGGTGAGATGATTTCACAAAAAATCTTGAAAGCCTCTATTGCCCCCCTAAAACCACGTGAAAAGGTGATGGAGTCGATATGCCATACATTTCTTCATTGACACCCAAAGGCTAGCCTATCTAGAAACAAACCTGGATCAAATGGCTAGAAGAGATCAAGCTTGTGAAGTTGTTTCTTTTTGAGCCAAGAGTAAACTCAATAATCAATATAAATGATTGCAATATCTACCAAGATTAGTATATCTATGAATGTGTAATCAAAATCCTACCCCTTGATAGAATAGCCCATTTGGGTAGATACAAATGAAATGATTGATTAGTTAAGGGTTTTTAAAAGTAACAGGACTACTATCAAGCCATGATTGCACAACTCTCACTTGGTTGCTTGTGATGGAAAGAATGGTGTTGTGATGAGGTGGTTATTGAGACTTTCCAATCCTAGGAACATATTAAATTGAGATATTTGTCCCCACCATACCAAATTTTCAAGATAGACAAATTCTTCAACTTGAAACAACAAGGTCTAACTATGGAGGGCTATTATTCTTTCTTTAGGACACTCCTAAAGTATGTCCCCAAGATGACCATGACCCAACAAGTTGCCCATTTCTATCAAGGACTTAATCCACCTCTCAATGGTCACCTGAAGGCCATGAAGCCTTTTGATCTCAAAGTTGCTTTATTGAGAGCCCAACCCTTAATTGAGATACTTCCTAGACAACACTACCACATCTTTCCACAACAACCAAATCAGGGATTTTCCTACCCCAAGAGAGGCTACATCAATCTTGAAACATGCCATCAATATTGGGGATAACTTAATCTTGCTCATAATGTCTAGAATTTCCCACCCAACAACAATAACAATCCTAACACCCTTAATACCAATACTAACCAAGGAGCCCAATTGCATGTTTTTGATGCAACCAGCCATGCCATTTTCGAGCTTAATACCCCACGAGGGCAAAAAATGCTAGTGCCAATTTCCTCATAACCCACCAAGAAGGGGAAACTTCAAAAATCGTGGTTGGGGACAAGGAGTAGGACCTGATGCAGGTGCTATGCTTACTTCCTATTTGGGGAAGAAGAAGAAGACCCTACCATACAAAAATAAGGAGATAAAGGTACCATCCACAAAAGTATAAATAATCATGAGTCTAGATGACAATATTCCATCCTAAATGTTCCATAAACTACCATGGTAAATAATTTCAAATCCTCATTGATTGTGGTGGGGCTCATTCTTTTATCACTCCTAGGCATGTAAAGAAACTACAATTGGAACTTAAACTTGCGAAGAAATTGATAACTGAACTAGCAAATGGGAAGGAAGTTCTTTCAAGACAAATAATAAAAAATATAAAGCTTTGATTGGAAAATTGACACACAAAGATAATTTTTTTGAGTTATATCCTTAGGAACCTATGATCACCTCCTAGGTATGGATTGGCTAGATCCTAATCAAGCAATCATTTATTGCAAGGAAGGGAAGATTAATTTTAATAACCTTGAAGAAACCTTTAAAAAACCCACAAAAAAACGAGAAAGCCTAGAATACAATCAACTTAGGTGAACCCTTTAATCAAGGGGCTAAGGAAGGACTACTCATATATCTAATCAAGCTAAATAAAATGGAACCACATGCGAACCCAGCGGAATCTTAATGGCTTAGTGAATATGTTGATGTTTTCTTGGAGGACCTAACCAAGTTACCCCCTAGCTCTGAAGTGGTTCATAAAACGCAAAACTCGTTGCAAAAATACCCTAGAAGATTTCCATTCTTGAAGCCATTGAATTAAAAGAACAATTGAAGTAGCTAATGGATCAAGGGTTAATCAAATCCAATAACTCATCTTGGGGTATCCATGCACTCCTTTAGAATAAGAAAGATATAACTCTAAAGCTTTGTATTGTGACTATCATGGGTTGAATTAGCTAACCATCAAGAATACGTGTCCCATCTTGAAAATTGATAAGTTTCTCGAGATACTATCAAATTTATATAAAAGATGAAACAATCCTAGAAACTACCTTCAATACTAGGTACGACCATTTTGATTTCATGCTAATGTCCTTTGGTCTAAATAATGCCCCAACTACTTTTAACAAGTTAGTTTAGGGAATTTTCATGCCTTATCTCAATAAATTTATTCCTATATTATTGGATGGCTTCTAGCTTACTCCAAATAAGAGAAAGAACATCTTGACCGCCTCCAAATTGTCCTTGAAATCTTAACGAGGAACAAGCTCTATGCAGAAAGGAGTAAATGTGCATCCTTCAAGAAGAAGATCAAGTACCTAGGCTTCATTATCTCAATTGAAGGTATCTTTGTAGACCCAACCAAGGTGAAGGATGTTCAAGACTGGCCAAAACCACCATGAAGTGTCCAAGAAATCAAGGGATTTTTACGACTCACAAGATGGTACTATGGACTTCTAAGGAGTAAGAGAACTTTAATAAGCAAATATATGTATCACCACAACTCTAGTACTAAAGCTCCCTGACTTCTCCCAAGAATTTGAAGTCATTCACAGATGCTAACATAGTAGCATTGGGATGTGTACTTTCACAAGAGAGTTGATCTATACCCTACTCTTCTTAGAAACTCAAACCATACGAGAAGAACTATGCTACACATGATTTGAAGCTACTATCAGTCATTCACAATCTCAAACTCTAGCGCCATGATCTAGTTGTGGTCGAAGGTTTACTCTCATCAATGATCATAGGACCCTCAAGTGGATTTTCACTCGGCCAAATCTCACAATGAGACAAATAAGGTGGATCAAATTCTTGCAAGAATTTGATTCTAAGATCAAGTACTACCCTATTAAGGAAAATGTGTGCTGAACTACCCTATTAAGGAAAATGTGTGCTGATACTCTCAGTTACAAAGCCTTTCTAAATGCTCTAATATTCAAAGATCCTTCAAGGCAAATAATCCTTGCAAGCCTTATTTCCATGCCCACCAATCCCATTTTTGATATTATGGCCATTGAAGCTCCTAATGATTTAGAGTACTTGAGATTAAGAAGCTCATCCAACTAGAAAAGAAGACCCTAAGGGATGAAATCAAGCTCAAGAATTATCTCCTTCTGAATAAATTTTTGTACTATCAAAAAAGGCTCTATGTACATAAAAATGGAGAGTTAAAAAAGATAATATGGAAGCACATGATAGCTCGGTGGCCAAACATCCCGATTATGCAAAGACTATGAATGGAGTAAGCCTAGTTTCTTTTGGTTAGGAGTGAAAGCTGGCATACTTAGATATATGACCCAATGCTTGAGTTGCCAAATGATCAAGGCTAAAAGGGTAAAAATACCTAGCAAATTACACCCTCTTGATATTTCCCAAATGAAATGAGAATATATGACCATGGATTTTATAGTGGGACTAGCCATTGTGCAAGGAGGGTATGATTCCATCCTAGCGATTGCGGGTAAGCTAACCAAAGTAGGAGTGAAGTAGTTCATGTTGTCCCTATCAAAATAACTCATAAGGCTTTAGATGTCACCAAGATATTCATCAAGGATATATTTGATTAGGTAGACTTCCAAAAAGAATCATTAGTGATCATAACGTGCTTTTCACCTCAAAATTTAGACTAGTCTCTCCTAAGCCATTAGAATATAACTATATTTCAACACAGTATATCATCCGCAAATTGATGGGAAAACAAAAAGAGCCAATCAAGTCTTGGAGGATATTTTAAGAGCCTATTATAGCAGAGAACCAAGAAGGTAGATTGAATATCTTCCATTGGTGGAATATGACTATAATGCTTCATACTAGTAAAGCATCAGGATGACACCATTCTAAGAATTATATGGACAAGAGTTCTTACCACTATTCAAAAATTTCAACCCTACTATGAAGGTTGAAGCCTCCAATGGATACTAGATGACATGCAAGAATAGGTCAAGGCAATCTTTTAGAACATGATCGGTAAAAGGCCTATACGAATGCTAAGAGGACAAACCAAATCTTCAATGAAGAAGATATGGTTTTCATAAGGTTTTGGTCCAAGAAGAGTTCATTATCTCTTGGAAAATTCAAAAAGCATAGATATTGTAGGAGTACAAAATTTTAAAATGCATTGGGACACAAGCCTAAATTTTAGCACTATCTCCTCATCTAAATATTCATATGTATTTCATGTAAGCCTATTAAGATCTTATGTTCCCAATCCTAGCCATATCCTTGATAATGAACAAATTCTAATGCCAACTCAAGGAATTTTGTCAGAGAGTGAACTAGAGAGAGAGAAAGAGGAGAGCGAAGACTGCAGAAGAGAGAGACATATTGCAAGAAGAGAGAGAAGAAGAGTGATGAGGAGAGAGAAATACTAGATTTGGAGAGAGAAATACAGGAAAGAGAGAAAGGCCATGGAAGCTGTGAGCAAGATGGGAGAGAAGGACAATAATTGTATTAATGTGTCAAAAAGATAATTGGAAAAATTACATGTCCTCTCCTTTTATACCAATGTCAGTGTGACATGGCAATACACACTAAATCCCTATTTCTCCCAGGTTCTTACAATCCATCCCATCCCAAAGGTTTTTGCTCTCAAAAACAAATTATAAAGGCTGGAAAAGGATGGATGAAACAGAGTACTACTTTGATACAAGGGCTACAAAAATAGGAAAACCAATAATTTGTACTAAGTAATGGATAGGATTAGAAGTGGAAAAGTGAATAGGCCATATGAACATCCATTTTGAAATGATAAAACTGAAAGCTAAACCATTATAACTCCAAGAAAAGACACCTGCAAGCAATAGATAGCTTGCTGTCTACTATAGAACCTGCTGTAGTAAAATAGAGATATCTTGTGATGGGTGTATCCAAATCAAGTGTCCTACGAGTCAAAAGAAAACTCATCAGACATACTTGTAGCCCATATAAGTATCCTTCTTTTGTAATTAGATCAGAATTGAAGCTAAGCCAAAACAGTAAGCTATCCAGAAACAATTTGTAGTAGAACAAGAGATAAATGGACTAATTTTCAGCCAAATAAACCTTTGAAAGATGAAGATTTTAAACCCCAATATGGACATTGACCTAATGAAGGCACAAAATCCTGCTCAGAACCTTGTGGATCAAAAGGTATACCATCATAATAATGATCAAGAGGAGAACATTTGTCATCAAACTCATAATCTTGACCGCCCGGGTCAAATAGGTAGGAAGAAAGATCCCCATAATCATCACCATGAGCATTTTCATCATATGTCATATTATAACCATCATGAATCTCATGTACATCCTCATTATCAACATACCAATCATCAAAATCATTATTCAAGTTGTCATAACCATGGTCATATGCATCTAACTCCTCTTCTAGTTGAGGTAGTTCCTGATTGAGTATGAACTGATGTATATCCTCAACTAATCCATCATAAGCATGATCAAGAATAATAAATTCTTCATTTTTAGCAGGCGCATATTCCTCCTTAGATGGTCCAGAAGGCTGATTACTTACCAAGTGATCTTCATATTGATGCTAGGAGGCATATTTCACGGCGGATTCCGTGCCATGGTGGATTCCGTGAGGTTTTACAGTGGATTCCGTAAACTTTGATGACCGGGGCTCATACACAAAGTGGATTCTTTGTGCGAGAAGTTGATGGGGACGCCTGTCCTTTTCGGGCATTTCATTAATTTAGTGTGTACATGGGTGATTCCATAGCAAGTGATTCCGCAAAATGCATATTAAATTAATAAACGTTTATGAGTTTAGAGTGCGCACTCGTAATAAATTAAGGTTAGGATTTATTTCTAACCAGTTGATTTATTTATGTAGCTAAAGACTGCTAGGTATTCACTTTTGTCGGTTTAATTGTATTATTTTACTAACGATTGTGAATGCTTCAGTTGATATGTAGAGATAGCAGCAGTGGCGGAGGAAAGCATTGGAGGATAGCGAGTATTCGATTTATGGATTATATTTTGATAGGCGCCATGCCTATATTTTCTCATGCCTATTTATTGAGACATCGATTATTTATTATTATTTTGTATGCGCATGGGCGCACGGTTATGTTATTTCTATTTGGACATTGTATTGGGCGTGCCAGACTCTTTGGGCACCGTCCATTAGCTTTATTCCTATTTTTGTGTTAAAGCAAACTCAAAAGCTAAAAGCTTGTTATATTTTTGGAAATTGGGCTATTATTGAGCATGAAGATGAAATATACATAAAATACATGCTTTGTGAAGTGCTCACACAAGGCATGGGGGAAGATTGCACCCAATTGGTCTCTTGCTCTTGTCATTCATGCTTTTTACCTTGTAACTTGTGCAAAAAAGTAGAGTTCATTGTTCTTGGGGACCTTCCGGCAATCACTATGCGAGCATACAGCGTCCGATCTGCACACCACATATACATTGGCTTCAAGTACAACATCAACTTGCTGATCAACTTGGTCTTCTTCATATGGTTGACCTTGAGGAGACAAAGAGTTCAGCACTGCAATTGGTTGATTCCCATTGATTTGCTCTCCAAGATCTATGGAATAATGCTCTTCATGCTGGCTTTATACAAAGTGTACTTGCTGTCCATGATTTATTTCTGCAGATGTAGACATATAAGCAACATCAAAGTATTCAAAAGAAACAATCACATGTAGTAGAGTAAGCGGAACACGATCCTTGAGGTCAATGCACCAAGTAGCAATTGCTGTAAGCATTTTCTTTTTCCATGAAGCATTTTTCAACAAAATATTAATAGCCATCTTTACATAATCACAAATTCCTTCATGGTAAATAGAGATACGAATTAGGATGAAAGTAGCATATTCCGATAACTTGGTAGAACATCTCCCAAGAAGTTTGATCAATGAATTCGTACCAATATCCAAGATTTCCCATGCTAACTATCCTTCTAATGAATTCCATGATTGTTTACTAACCAATGGAGGTGTATGAACAGTCGTAGCCCACTCATTGCCATCAATCTCAGCAAAGAGAGTAGAAAGCAATACCAATGCATATTCTAACTGTGGATAAGATGATTGATTAAGCAATGATATCAACCAATGTAATACATCCTTGCCTTGAAAAGACTGCAAAAGAGCAGTTTCATTGCTGCAAAAATACTTCATTGATACCCACAAATTTGCTTGAGGCTCCATTTTCTCCATGGTTAGTAATCCCAACAACATGCGCTTAGCTTCAACATTGCATATACATTCTTGTAAGATACTGTTATCGTATAGATTGATAAGAGCCTGCAGTACACCTTGCTGAACCAACTGAGAGGTATGTGGTTGCAACTGATGGATAAGTACTTGCTCAACCAGAATCACATCTATCTCTTCCAATGCCAATTGAGAGTCATCATAAGCCATAAAAGCATGTGCCAAAGTACTCATAATGTCTACCAAAGGAATATCCAACCTCTTAGAAGCAACATTTCTAATTAGATCCATAATACTCTGTTTCCCTGTCTGTAGAAATTGCAGTCCTGCAGTATCTATAGGTACTAAATCAGCCATAACTTTTGACTGAAAGCTCCGATTGACAAACTTTCCTCTTCAAACTGAAGTTAACACTTTCCTCTTCAAACAGAGCACTTAACAGTGAATTTTAGAGTAGGTCAGAAAAAATTATGATAGCCCAAAGTTGGCTGATTGAAACTGTCTACAACCTATCTTGTTTTGAATGAGTCTGTAAGAGGTCTGTAGATCCAACTTTGACCTTGTTGAACCTTGAATACTCACAAATAGAACTGAGAGCACTCTATAGGGTACCAAGACATCAATTCATGATCAATAAAATGTAAACAAAGTCCCATACAATCCATTTTAGTGATTGCAATGAAGGAGTAATGTCCTGAAATCACTGTATGAATTGGATCACTGCCAACATGAATCAACTAATGTCGACATGACCATTTGCAATGAGTATGTGAATATCATCATATCATGGCAGTTCAATTATTGCCTCTCACACTTGTGTAATAGGACGACACTACTATGTGTGTGCTAAAGAGACATAACCATTTATTGAGCATCCATATCTTGGAATCATCAAGCTTTTTGTCTACCTCAAAACACACTGTCTGATGTTGCAAGCAAATAATTCAATGTTATCAACACTTCTTCACATCCTTTCTCGTATAGGACCCCAACTAAAATCATAGCCTGCATTCACTTGCCCATTGCTATATACATATGCATCAAAAACTGCTTCTTCTTTGACTGTGTTTAGAACCCCCTTCTTCTAGCCCATAGTTCTCTAGCTGAACTGGTTTAGCACCAAACCTCTGAGGTTTTTGATGATGTCGAGTTATGCGGGACTGCTGCTATAATTGATGTGTCTATAACTAATTCATGGATTACTTTAGGCTATGATGATATGGTTGGCCAACATAAGCACAACAAAGAAGTTAATGATAAGCCAATCTTCCAGTTGCGATGTATTGATGTGACAGTTTCAAAGAGCCATATTTGGACTCACAAGGAGATAGCATTTGTCACTATGGAGACTCGGCATTCATCACTGCTAATTGGAAAATTTTAGTTAAGACTGAGTAACAACATTTCTCAGTCAACATCCTGATACCTCATAAGCCCACATCAACACCTCTGCAGTCCAAAATCCTATTGCATATATTCATAGTAATGTTGGTGGCTTTGTGACCTTGCTTGAGCAATGTAAGAATTCCATTTAACCATCTGTAGCATTGCATACCAATACATCCAATGGTATGCCAGATCTTTTGAAATTGGCAACCGTGCGACCACGATCATCAAGATACTTTCGGCAAACTGGAGATTAATATCCCTGGTCACAGATGTACTACCCTTCGCTTTTGATCTGAATTTATAGCAGTCAGACACAGATTTTCTTCTACTCAGACTGGAGTAAATGCCTTCATATGAACCATTTCCATATCAGTTTGAGTACATCTAAAATCTCAGTACATTGGCATCTGCTTGAGCATGATCACAATCCAACCATTGAAACCTTTCTAAAGAACAATCACATCAGCTGCTCCATTGACATATATTAGCACGGAGTCAGTGTATGTATGTTTATGCAGGGGCAAGCATCAAACTCCCCAAGGCTAGAGGATCAAACTACCATGTTGTGAATCAACATCCTCCTGAGCTTAGGTGCTTGAAACAATACCACTCTCAGACAAACCTGTCAGCAAAAGTGTGCAGCACCATAGAGTCTTGCCATCAGGTAGCACACCAAGCTGCTGGATGGAGTTGTTCGTTGTTGCACTCTTTTCCAAGTGATGCAGCCTTTTAGTTATGCTTGGTAGTAACTTGTTCCTTCATCATCAAGACTGCCATTGGCAAAGCCCTATTAGGCCACATTGAAGAATGCAGTGTGACCTTTCTCATGAATAACATTAGTAATGATTTCTGTATATGTCACCTACTGCTTCTTTGGTCAGATCTGCAGATTTGCATCTAGATGGATTCTTGATCTAAAGCAAAAGCTTAGATCTGTAGCATACAACATTATGGCATAATTTTTTTTTGTTCAACTTGTAACCAAGCACCGTTTCAAGCAATTCTTACGCTTGACAGAATCAATGCTGCCTGTATGCGCACAACTGCAGTTGCAGTGGTTGAGAAAATGGACAACTAGAACAAAGCACTGGAGCTGGTGGGAGCGATTTCTTGCTCGACCCTCAAATCTTGCAATGAAGTAGCAGCACTGGCTTTAGCAACACTATCTGTTATTGAGTTTCTAATATATACCCTAGGCAAAACACATTCTCTCAGTGAAACGATTTGTGTCAAGCTTCACAAACAAGAAGCAGTCAGATGTGATGCTTTTCCTCCTCCACGCTTGTTGCTGGGAGTACAATCTGTTCCTAGCTTCGTAAGAAGCAGTTGGATGTGATACATTTCCTCCTCCGTGTTTGCTGCTAGAAGTACAGTGAAGTACAATCTATTCCAAGCTTTGCAAGAAGCAGTCGGACGTTTCCTTCTCCGCGTTCGCTGTTGAAAGTACAGTGAGCTGCTTGATATTGTGCGCATCAATCGAAGTGCTTGGCTTGGCAAGGGCAGAATTGTCTTGTAAGGTTCCATTACCCTTTGAAAAGCCACTCTGGCCTTCCTGCAATGTGTGACGGCTTGACAGGGATAGGATTGTCTTCTAAGGAAGAACGTCAACCATATGAAGACTGCTTTGAACTTATCCATGATCTACTGTACCCTTGGCATTTGAAACTACAAGTCTCTGGATGAAGCCTCACAAAAATCTGCTTGTATGTGGCCCACAAAAATCTACCTATATGTGATCCAAACCAGGCTACTGAAGAGGAAGGAATCGTTAGCTCCGCTTCGAGTATGAATGCTCTGGAATCTGAAAATGGAAAAGTTTGTTGCATGCCTTTTCGAAGCTCGAGTACTTAGGGATAAGCTCCTCACGGTTATCCTTTGTCGCCTCCCATGGCTGCCCTGAGAGCTCAAGGAGCTCTTGAAATCCTCATTATACTTCAGCACGAACTGCAAGTGCAGAATGCGGTAGTTTATATTGAAGTCCTATATGATGAAATAGTAGCCTATGAGCCATAAGAGTACTCTAAAGAAAGCTTGGAGTATGAAGACTCAAGCTCTCAGGTCCATTTTGGTAGTACAACTCATGGGAGAAAGAGAGAACGGAGATTTTGGCTATGGAGGTTGAAAGAAGCTTGGGCAAGAGAGAGAAAGTCCGTTTAACAAAAGCATACCCTACCTCCCAAAAGTAACCCCAACCAAACTCATTCCCAAACCACAATTACCTGCATTTATCCCATCTCCCTTCATTTATGGGACCACAATGGGTCACGAGCTGTCAAATTTTGGTAGGAACCCGCCATTCTCCACTGGATACTCTCATGATCCACCATCTATAGCACGGTTTGATGCAGTCACTATAGTTATAACCATGATTTTCCCTGTGCTAGTTCCCCCAGCTAACTAGGCACAAACAAACATGGTTCCAAACCAAGCCAAACATATTGTAACCAAATTTTTCATGACTGTGACCTCCCCAGCAAGATCTTAAATCATGAAAATGATGTTGCATAAGGATCAAAGACATAAGCTCTAATACCACTTGTCAGAGAGTAAACTAGAGAGAGAGAAAGAGGAGAGGGAAGACTACAGAAGAGAGAGAAAGATTGCAGGAAGAGAGAGAAGAAGAGTGATGAGGAGAGAGAAAGACTAGATTTGGAGAGAGAAAGATAGGAAAGAGAGAGAAGCCATGGAAGCTGTGAGCAAGATGGGAGAGAAGGATAATAATTGTATTAATGTGTCAAAAAGATAATTGGAAAAATTACATGTCCTCTCCTTTTATACCAATGTCAGTGTGACATGGCATTACACACTAAATTCCTATTCCTCCCAGCTTCTTACAATCTTGACGTCCAACTTGAAAGAATTTTAGAAGTCAGAGAGAAAATCCTTTAAGGAATCACCACTTTACGGGAATATCTAATCAAGTGAAAGGATTTTCCAAAACAAGATGTGACTTGAATAGAGGAATTCATTCTCTAAAGGAATCATCCCAAGTTTCTCTTGAGATCAGGACATCTCAATTTCTTTAAAGGGAAGGTAATGTAACATACTTAACTTTTCCTAATAAATATACACGTCCATGCTAACTTTTTCCTTATCACATGTGAACTACTAAAATGTCTCACATATATATGCTCATATGAAGAAATACAGACATACACTCATCATCCAATTCAATTTTCTCAAATTTTGATTTATTTAATATATATTTATGTAAAATTATTTAATTTTAATATTAACTTATTAATTTATATTGATATTTATTATCTTGATTTTATTTCAAATTATCTTAATTATAATAATCTCACTAAAAATATTTCAAAATTTTAGGAAATTTTTCATCTATATCAATTATTAATTATTTTTTACATTTACATGTAATTTTATTATTGAGTTTTTGTATTTATTTTAAATTATTATTAAAATTTTAAGAATATATTATAATGATTTTATTAATTTTGAAAGTCAATTTAAACTTTAGCTTAAATTTTCTTCCAAAAATTTAATGTGATTTTTCCAATTTTAAAAACAAGAAAAACAAAAAAGAGAAAGAAAATGAAAAAAATACCAAAGATTATTAGTCTTAAAGAGGGGAGGGGACATAAAAAAGTGACATTTAGAGGAAGTGGAAAAAAGATGTCTAGGGGAAGTAAAGGCTTTAGCTAGAGCCAGAGAGAGAGAGAGAGAGAGAGAGAGAGAGAGAGAGAGAGAGAGAGAGAGAGAGAGAGAGAGAGAGAGAGAGAGAGAGAGAGAGAGAGAGAGAGAGAGAGAGAGAGAGAGAGAGAGAGAGAGAGAGAGAGAGAGAGAGAGAGCATGTGTTAAGAAGTGAATTGAAGAGAGAAAGAGGAGAGAGAAGATTGCAGAAGAGAGAGATGAAGGAGAGTAGAAGTGAGAGAAAGAGTGACAATAAGAGTGAAAGACAAGAATAGGAGAGAGAAATACAAAAAAAATAAGAAGCCATTGAAACTGAGAGCAAGGTAATGAGGAGAAGGATAGTAACGCATTAATGTATCAAAAGATGAGAAAAATTACATGTCCTCTCCTTTTTTACCTATGTAAGTGTGACATTGTATCACTATTATTTACACACTAAATCATTATTCTACCCAGCCTCTTTTAATCCATCCCATCCCAAGGGTTTTTGCTCTAAAAAACAAATGTACAAAGATTGGAAAATGATGGATAGAACATAGTACTACTCTGTTTTCAGCTTTACAAATGGGAAAATAAATGAAAGATCAAAGACATATGGATTGAAATGAAGGAATGGAAGTATGCCTCAATTGTATACATGATTAAGAGTGCTTCAAAAGTACTTGGAGCCTTAAAGCCTTCAATTGATGAGCTCAAAATGATGTAGATAGCTTAATGTATAAACAGACCCTCCTGAACCAAATCTACCGTAACTTCTAGTAGAAGTATCCAAAAGAAGTGTGCCACATGTCAAAACATAGCTCTTGAAGAGTATTTCGATCCTATGTAGGTGGCACAATTCTGAAAATTAGGCATAATAAAAACTATTTCTAAAATAGTCTGCAGTGAGATCCCTATCTGCACCATAGCTGGTTTCATAGTTAGTAAGCTTCAGCCAAACCAATGTGTCCCATAGATAAGAAAACTCATCTAATATAGAATTAGGCCTCCAAGAAGCTTTCTCATGTGGTAAACCTCTCCATTTGATCAAATATTCAGTGATAGAACAAGATCAAAGAACACCATATTGGGGAATATGGGAATTTTCCATAAGTTTGGGACACGTGGTCAAATATTTGGATTTGTCATAACTTGAACACTATAACTCCAAATCGAGCACTCTATAACTCAATAGATTCCATTTTTCAAGCAGTTTCCAATGATAGGTCACATCATATGGTTTTGAGAAACTTATGGGCATGTTATCCAGGTGCCACATTTTTAGTATTCAAAAAATGGGAATTGGGAGATTCCTAGACTCACTAATATTGGATTAAAGCTTCTTCTCATGCTAACCTATGACAACCTTTGGGATGTACTGAATAAGATCTTCTTCATCAATAGGTGGTAGCTCATCAATTGTATCAACAGAATCACCACAAAAATGCTTGAGATAACTAATATGGAATATATTATGAATCTTAGTGGAAGAGGGTAGCTCCAATCTATATGCCAAGTCTCCAATGCACTTCAGGATTCGGTAGGGGCCATAAAATCTGTGAGCATGCTTGTTACTGGATCCATCTTTCAAAGTAGAATACTGAGACTTGGGCACGTTCAATAAAACGAGTTCTCCTTCTTGGAACTCTAAAGGTCACCTCTTCTCATCTGCATACATCTTCATTTGGACTTGGGCTTTCCTAAGATTCATCTTACACTATTGAAGAAGAGTCTGCATTCTTTCCAATTCTTCTTTCTCATGAGGATTGATTCTTTCATTAAAGATGACCGTGGGCAAGGGCACCTTATAACCATGCATAGCCTCAAAGGGTGAAACTCCAATACTAGCATGAGTGAAGTTATTGTAGGTAAACTCAGCCAAGTGTAACCAAGAATCCCATGAATTCCGGACATCATAACAGAAATGGTGAAGATAAGTATCCAACAACTTATTTATCCTTTCTGCCTATCCATTTGTTTGTGGATGATAGATCATATAGGGAGCTAATTTAGTGCCCATGGATGTGAATACCGCCTACCAAAAGTTACTCATGAACTTTGAATCTTTGTCATGAACAATCACCTGTGGTAATCCATGTAATCTAAAAATCTACTCCATAATTGACTGGCCACCTGAGAAGTAGTAAATTGGGTCTTGGTTAGAATAAAATGGGCTGCCTTGGCAAGTCTATCCACCACCACATATATACTATTCCATACCTTTTGTTGAGATATCGAGCTCCACTCGTGATACGCCAGGGTGACCGTTGTGTATTTATGTCACCGACTTGTCAGTTGCAGACGCGGTTGGTACACCGCCCATGAATAATAGCTACATGATAGCTATCCTTATCTACTCTAGTTCGTGGCTCAGTTAGTATGTCACCTTAGTTAGTTGAGTTTGGTTTGAGACCCATATATAGGGTTCTTCTATTTCTCTGTACTTGAGTTCTTTTTGGCTTACACAACTAAGAAGAGGAAAACTGTTTTCAGCCTCCACCCTTGTGTGTCTTCCCCCATTGTGCAAGCAAGAAAGCTTCAAGCGAGACTCCTTCCTTCTCTCCCACAATCTTGACATGGTATCAGAGCCTTGTTCGTGGTAAGGAGCTCAAGAAAGCAAGCCAAGCTCGCGGTGTTTTGGTAAGAGGAGCAGTGTTGCTTTCATTTTCTGTTTTGGGAGCAGATCTCTGCAGGTAGCACAGCCGGAAAGTGCAGGAGTGCATTGTCTCAGGTTGAGACGCCCTTCGCGGTGAAGCAAGAGGGGAGTATATGCTGCGGGAGATGGCTTTAGCCCTTGGCGACCTTGTTTTTTTTATTTCAGGCCATTTCGGGGCCTGTTTTGGAGGCGGAAGTTTTCTGCATGCACTCAGGAAAATGCCCAGTTTTATGCTGTGCAGCCACTGTTCTACAGGTCGGTGAATAGTTACTGTAAAAATTGCATTGTATGCTTGTGCGCAGAGACATTGGGAGTTACAGAATCATCCCTGTTGCTTGTTGATGCAAAATCGTCACTAGGAAGTGACTGTGTGGTCAAATACCACTTTCGCCAGTTTTGCAGATTTTCCCTTGTGAGGGTGAAGCTGTGGTTTTTGCAATGACAGAATTTTTTGCAGTCTTCTGTAATGGCATCTGATTCTCTTTCACAGATTGTCACTGAAAAGCTTGACAAGAACAACTTCCAAGCATGGAAGTTTAGAATGACGAATTTCCTTATGGGAAAATGATATTGGAAATTTGTTGCAGGAAATGAAGAAGAATCAGTTCTTCCTGATGTTCCCAATCAACAGCAAATGCAGGCATTTAAAGCATGGCATGAGAGAGCCGGGAAAGTTATGTATTGGCTGTCTATCAGCATTTCAGACTCTATGATTGTGCATATTCAGGATGCAAGTACGCCAAAGGAGGCATGGGCTACTTTGTAAAAAATGTATAGCACAAATACGCAAGCCAGGAAAATGCAGCTCAAGCAAGAGTTGCACAATGTGGAAAGAGAAAATATGAGCATCAACGACTACCACATGAAGGTGAAGAAGATTGCAGATGCACTTGCTTCCATTGGGTCACCAGTGGAAGATGATGATTTAGTTTCTGTGACCTTGAATGGTCTAGGAAAGGATTATGCATAGTTTCGGACATCCATTTCAGTTCGTGAAAGATTTCCTAATTTTGAGGAGTTGATTGTTCTTCTAATTTCTGAGGAGCAAAGAAATGGTGGTGCATCTTCTTCAGGAGGAACTTCAAAAGAAGCTGTCTTCTACTCAAATGCTGGAAGAGGTAGAGGCAGACGTAGAGGAGGCCGATTTGGAGGCCATGGTAGAAATCAGAATATGCAGCAAACTCAAGAAAACCAGTCCTATGGAGGAGGACGTGGTAACTCTAGAGGCAGGGGGAGCCAAAGAGGTCGTGGTGGATGGCAAAGAGGCCAAAATGCAAACAGTAATGTTGAATGCTACTATTGTGGTAAAATGGGTCATATGGCTAAAGACTGCTATAAAAAGCAGAATGACATCATGAATGGAAAACTGCAACAAGGAAATTATGCATCTTCTAGTAGACAGGGTGATGACAGAAATGAGCATTTGTTTATGGTGCAGCACATGAACAATTCTGTGACAAGTGCAGAAGAAAGTAATGATGTATGGTATGTTGACTCAGGTGCATCAAACCACATGACAGGTCATGCAGAATGGATGGAGGATGCAAGAAAAATGGAAAAACCAGGATTTGTGGAGACTGGTGATGATACTGCACATCCTATTGTGCAGATTGGAAAAATTCCTTTGTCTATGCAGGATGGGAAAAAGAAATACCTCTCCGATGTATTTCATGTTCCGAATATCACCAAGAATTTGGTTTCTGTTGGTCAAATGGTTGAGCAGGGATTGCAGGTCAGATTTAATCCTCATGGATGCTTTGTTGAGGATATGAAAAATAAAGGTCGCTTGATAGCAAAAGGAAAGAAGAAGGGCAGAATGTTTACATTGGATGCAGACATGTCTGAATTGAGTGCAGCAATGTTTGCACATGGGACCGGTGTAGTTGCAGATATTGATATCTGGCATAAACGCATTGGTCATGTTAATGTACAGCGACTTAAATCAATGCAGGCCCAAAATATTATTGCAGGTTTGCCGTGTAAAATATTACACGGCGCAGCGAACAGAATCTGAGAAAGAGATAGAGAGTACACAACAGATAAGAGGAGAATCAGTAAAATTCTTTAACTCCAAACAACTGATACAAAGATGGCTCTGTCCACCCGTGCGCTTCCAATGAATGAAGCTTAGATGGCGATCTAGACAGAAGATAGGTGAAGAGCTGAAGGCTAGCTGGAACAACAACTCTGACTGGGTGAAAGATGAGTGTGAGATGGCTGCGAAGGGGTTTAGCTTTTATAGCCCGCGAAGGTCGTTAGGTCGGCCTGCTGACCGACCTACCATATGAGCCTCCACTAGTCGGCCAGGGAATATTCCCTTTACCATCGGGCCGGGGGCGCTGCCCCCGGACCCCCGCCAGGGGGGCCGCTGGCCCCCCTGGGACCCCCCAGCCAGGGGCCGCTTCCGCGGCCCCCGGACCCCACAATAGGGGCCCCTTTTAACTCCCTTACCACGCAACTCAATGCAATGTGCCTCGAGTTGCTACCAGCTTAACCACTCCGTCTAACCCAAAGATTAGACCCACAACAGTCACCTTTTTGCCATCCGGTCACATAGACCTCATCTGATATACAAGTCAGGACTCAACCAATGTCCGGGCTCACATTTGGCTTCTCCTCATAATGGGGGCCTTACAACTTTGAGCACCATGGATCATTGGTAGCACCTAATGAGGGTGGGGCATTGATCATATCTAACACCCCCCCTCAATGTCCACCCATAGGTGAACTATCTCCTCGGCCCAATGCCGAGTCTCTGAAGATGAACTTGAAGCAGATCCTTCGTAAGTGCTTTGGTGAAGATATCTGCTCCATTCTCCTCTGTTGGACAGTAGACCAATTCCACTATCCCATCCTCCATCAAATCACGCACATAGTGATACTGGATCTCTATATGTTTGGTGCGTGCATGAAACACTGGATTTTTGGCAATGGCGATGCAACTCTGATTGTCACATCTCAGCACAGTTGGTTCTTCATCCTGCACTCCCATATGCCATAGAATCCTTCTCAACCATACGGCCTCACATGCAGCAAAACAAGCTGCCTTGTACTCTGCTTCGGTAGAAGACAATGCCACTGTTGGTTGCTTCTTACTAATCCAAGAGAAAATTCCTGAACCCAAAGAGAAACAATAACCAGAAACTGACTTCCTGGAATCAATGTCTCCTGCCCAATCTGAGTCACAGTTCCCCACAAGAGAAGTTCCGAAACTGTATGTGATACCATAGTCAAGAGTTTTCTTCAAGTATCTGAGCACCCGCATCCCAGCCTTCCAATGACTCTCATGAGGTTTGTTTGAGAACCTGCTCAAAACACCAACAGCAAAACTGATATCTGGTCTGGTGTTACACAAGTAGATTAGACTGCCGACCAACCTCCTATACCTCCCAATGTCTGCTAGTGCTGATGTATCCTCAACGGATAACTTTACATTCACCTCCATAGGTGTAGCTATCTCCTTGCACTCGGTCATGCCAAATGCCTTCAAGATCTCCCATGCATACTTCTTCTGAGAGATGAAGATCTTTCCTGGCTCTTGCCAGACTTCAATCCCCAAACAATAGTGCAGCAAGCCCAAGTCTGTCATTTCAAACTCAAAACTCAAAGCCTTTCGAGTTTGGTCGATCATATCTTCATAGTCACCTGTAATAAGAAGGTCGTCCACATATAGGACAATCACTACAGACTTTTTACCATCCCTGTAAACATACAAGTTAGCATCTGAGGCACATCTTTTGAAGTTTAGGTTTAAAAAGAACCTATCTATCCGTTGGTACCATGCTCTGGGGGCTTGTTTCAGCCCATACAATGCCTTCTTCAGTTTACACACTTTGTTCTCAGAATGGGGGGCCTCAAACCCTGGTGGCTGAGCCACGTACACCTCCTCCTTGAGGTCACCATTTAAGAACGCTGACTTAACATCCATTTGGTACACTGGCCACTTCTTGTGGGCAGCCACTGCAAGTACCGTGCGAATAGTGGTCATTCTGGCAGTTGGGGCAAATGACTCTTGAAAATCAAACCCTTCAACTTGTGAAAATCCTTGGGCAACCAGTCTAGCTTTGTACTTTTCTAAGGTACCATCAGCCTTGTACTTTACCTTCCAGATCCACTTGGTGCCAATAATCTTCCGCTTTGCTGGCCGATCCACTAGCTCCCAAGTGTCATTCTTCATTATGCTGTCATACTCCGCCTGCATAGCAGCCTTCCATGATGGATCTGCAAGTGCTTCTTCTAAGTCAGTTGGCTCCTTTACTTCTCTCATAATCTCAACCATCAAGGCCATGTTGACTATGTGAGCAGAAGCCCTCCTTTGCTCCTCTATTCTCTGAGACCTCCTTGGTCCGTCTGCCTTCTCCTCAACAGATGCAGGCATAGGATTATTGTGGTCATAGAGCTGCTTCACCCAGCGCGGCAATGGCTTTTCCGGTGGGGTGATGTCAGGTTGGTGAACTTTTTCCTCATCATCTGAAGATGATGCTTCCTCCTCCTTAAGGATAGGGATAGCTCTCGGGACAGGTTCATAGTGGACTACTTCTTCGCTTGATGATAAAGTGGAAGACCTTGCCTTCTCCTCCTCCACTGTATGCGGCTCCTCCTTGAACACCACATCACGGCTCGCGATGATCTTCTTTGCCTCTTGGTCATATAACTTGTAAGCCTTCTGCTCATCACTATAACCCAAGAAGATACATTTTCTGCTTTTTGGTTGTAACTTGTTTCTCTTCTCATCTGGAACATGTGCATAACATTCACATCCAAAAATTCTGAAATGTGAAACAGATGGTTTCTTACCAGTGTAAGCCTCATGAGGTGTTTTTCCCTTGAGAGCCTTTGTGTAGCTCCGATTTAGAATGTAGACTGCAGTATTAACAGCTTCAGCCAAAAAATGGTTAGGCAATCCCTTGCCCTTTAGCATGCATCTTGCCATCTCCACAATGGTACGATTCCTGCGTTCCACAACACCATTCTGCTGAGGTGTGTGAGGCGTCGTCAATTGACGCTTGATCCCTTTGCTCTTGCAAAAGCCTTCAAACTCCTTTGAGTTGAACTCACCACCACCATCTGTTCTAAATTTCTTCACACTTTTCCCTGTTTCATTCTCAACAAGTATTAGCCATTCTTTAAACTTACCAAAAGCTTGAGCCTTATCACGAAGGAAGTACACCCACATCTTCCTACTGTAGTCATCGACAATCAACATAAAATAAGAAGATCCCCCCAAGGCCTGTGTAGGCATCTTACCACACAAGTCAGCATGCACCAACTCTAGAGGAGCATGTGCTCTATTCTTGCTTTCTTGTGGAAATGCCTTTCTCTGTTGCTTGCCCATCATACAAGCTTCACATGGTTCCTTCAATTCAGCTATTGTAGGTAGGTGAGCAACCATACCTTGCTTTTGCATCTCCTTCAATACTGCAAATCCGATGTGTCCAAACCTTTCATGCCAAAGCTTACTTGTGCCCACTCCAGCGGTGGCTGTAAGAGCACTTAGCTCATACAGGTTGTTCCTCCTTTCTCCTTTGCCAACAATTGTGCCAGCACTATCAATAATTTCTGCACCTGTCTTCTTGAACCTTACTTCATGACCAAGATCAGTTATGGCAGCAACTGATAAGAGATTTCTTCTGATTTCGGGAACATACAACACATTTGAAAGCTTTTTGACTTCACCATTTGCAGCAACAAAAGAAATAGTACCTGTGCCCGCAGCAGGGCATTTAGCATCATTTCCAACCGTCACAGTGATGGATTCTTGTAGAGGCTGCATAGAACTGTATAGACCTTTCTTGTTGGTCATGTGACGGGAGGCCCCACTATCCAACACCCAAGAGTCAGTGGTAGATTCTTCTTGCGCCGAGGAGCACACTTCCTCAATGGTCGCCATGAATAATTCCAACTCTGCTTCAGCCGTATTGGCTGTCTCTTTCCCTTTACTTTTAAGGGTACCATTCTTTTCATCTGCCTTCTTGACACGACAATCTGCAATTGCATGTCCTTTCTTCTTACAGTAGAAGCACTCTCCTTGAAACTTCTTCTTGCCGCCCTTCTTCTTTTTGTCACCATCATTTTTGGTGGAGGAAACACCTTTGCCTTTTGCATTGGCAGAGAATGCAGCATCTCCATTGTTGCTTCCTTCTCGGGCTTTCAGCCTCAACTCCTCCTCCATTAATAATGCACAAAACTCCTCAAAAGTCAAAGCTTGAGGTCTCACCTGAGTATTAAGGGCAGTTACTAGTCCATCAAACTTTTGTGGACAAATCCGAAGACACCTCCGAGCTAGCTCTTCGCTAGTCTTTTGTATCCCAGCGCCAGCCATCTGGTCGCGCAGATTCTTAATCCGAGTGATGAATGCTTCAACCGTCTCTCCTTCAGCAAACTTCTCCGCTGCTAGTTGATTCTCCAAGTTTTGAATCCTTGTTTGGTTTCGTGTTTCATACTGACTCCTTAGTACATTCCAAGCCTCTGACGCTTTGGTTGTATGCTGAATCAGAGTCAAAACACTGTCAGAACAGCTTGTAACTAAGGCACACAATGCATCTGCATTCCTTCGTTTCCAAGCTCGTAGAAGATCTGCATTCGGAGGAATCATCACACTAGGATTTGATGGGTCGGGGGTAGGCTGTGGTTCTGCGTCAGTCCCCAGCACAGTCTCCAGAAGCTCATAAGAATCAAGGATAGTAGTAATTTTGAACTTCCACAAGGTGTAGTTTGTACCATCTAACTTGCCTTCGCTGAAGGTTGGTGGACGAATCCTCAGTGTTTGAATAGCCGGTACAGCAGCACCACCTCCTGCACCGCTTCCTGATGCGCCAGAACTGCTTCCCGGAGTCGACATCGTTTCTCTTTGCTGTTGAAGCCTTTGCCTCTTGCACTCTCTCCGATCTCTAGAGCCCCCTGGGCTCTGATACCATGTAAAATATTACACGGCGCAGCGAACAGAATCTGAGAAAGAGATAGAGAGTACACAACAGATAAGAGGAGAATCAGTAAAATTCTTTAACTCCAAACAACTGATACAAAGATGGCTCTGTCCACCCGTGCGCTTCCAATGAATGAAGCTTAGATGGCGATCTAGACAGAAGATAGGTGAAGAGCTGAAGGCTAGCTGGAACAACAACTCTGACTGGGTGAAAGATGAGTGTGAGATGGCTGCGAAGGGGTTTAGCTTTTATAGCCCGCGAAGGTCGTTAGGTCGGCCTGCTGACCGACCTACCATATGAGCCTCCACTAGTCGGCCAGGGAATATTCCCTTTACCATCGGGCCGGGGGCGCTGCCCCCGGACCCCCGCCAGGGGGGCCGCTGGCCCCCCTGGGACCCCCCAGCCAGGGGCCGCTTCCGCGGCCCCCGGACCCCACAATAGGGGCCCCTTTTAACTCCCTTACCACGCAACTCAATGCAATGTGCCTCGAGTTGCTACCAGCTTAACCACTCCGTCTAACCCAAAGATTAGACCCACAACAGTCACCTTTTTGCCATCCGGTCACATAGACCTCATCTGATATACAAGTCAGGACTCAACCAATGTCCGGGCTCACATTTGGCTTCTCCTCATAATGGGGGCCTTACAACTTTGAGCACCATGGATCATTGGTAGCACCTAATGAGGGTGGGGCATTGATCATATCTAACATGCCGAAATTCAAGGTTGTAGAAATGCATAAGGTATGTGAAGCCTGTCAGTTTGGAAAACAGGCAAGGAAACCATTTCCTAGATATGTTCAAGAGAGTAAGAAGCCATTGGAATTAATCCACTCTGATGTGTGGACAACTAAAGCTGTATCTCTTGGAGGCTGTCATTATTTTGTCACTTTTATTGATGACTATAGCAGAAAAGTTTGGGTGTATTTTACGAAAAAGAAAAGTGAAGTTTTTGGGCATTTCAAAACTCTTAAAGCTATGGTTGAAAAAGAAACATGCTTGCAAATAAAATGCCTAAGGTCAGATGGAGGGGGAGAGTATCTCTCAAATGAGTTTGCAAGGTTCCTGCAGGAGCATGGCATAAAGCAGCAATATTCATGCAGTCGTACCCCACAATAAAATGGAATTGCAGAAAGAAAAAATAGGCATATTGGAGAGGTATCTCGTGCCATGCTCAATGAAAAAGACTTGCCAGATTTTTATTGGGCTGAAGTAGTTGCTACATCAGTCTACATAATGAACAGGACTCCCACTGCAGCAATACATGGAATGACTCCAGAGGAGAGGTATACCAGTAGAAAACCAGATATTTCTCATTTGAAAATTTTTGGTTGCATTGCCTATGTACATGTGCCAGATGAGTTGAGATCCAAGTTGGATCCAAAAGCTGAGAAGTGCATCTTTATTGGTTACTCTCTGCAGCAAAAAGGGTATAGATGCTATAACCCTTCTACTCGTAAGTTTACAGTGAGCAGAGATGTTGTTCTTGATGAGATGAGTAGGTGGTATAAACCAGTAAATGTGATTGATGATGTAGATACACAAAATGGTAATGCTACACAGAATTTACAGCAGCAGTCACAAAATATTAGTGGACTTGGAGCATCCTCTAGCAGTGGTTCACATTCTTCGCCGTGGACAGGCAGATTGAGATCAGGAGAATCTTCTCAAAGCAATGTAGATAGTGGTATGCAGGTATCACGAAAAGGAAAAGAGAAGGTTGATCAGCCCATGTTTGATGTGAATGCAGGTCACTCTTATGTGGATGGTGAATCCAGTGGCTCAGAACAGAGCATTGATGATGAGTTGGGTATTCCTTCTATTGTTACACCTGGAGTAAGGAAGACCAGGGATGTTTTGAGAGCACCTGGGAGTGAACCTACTTTGCGCAGGTCTACGAGAGCTAGGTATCCTGTGGATAGGCTGAAATATGATGGATTTACGGCCATTCACTATGCATATATGGTCAAAGTGATACACGAACCAGAACCCACATCTTTTGAGCAAGCCATGGGAAAAGAAAAATGGGAGAAAGCCATGGATGAAGAAATGGATGCCTTGGAAGCAAATGCTACATGGGAGTTAGTACCTTTGCCTAAAGGTAAGAATGCAATTGGCTGTAAGTGGGTTTATAAGGTGAAGCACAATGCAGATGGTTCTGTGAACAGATACAAGGCAAGATTAGTAGTCAAGGGGTATGCACAAACATATGGCATTGACTATGAAGAAACATTCAGTCCGGTTGCAAGGATGGCAACCGTAAGAGCAGTCATTGCTATGGCTACATCAAAGGGATGGTCTTTACATCAGATGGATGTAAAGAATGCCTTCTTGCATGGTGATTTGCAAGAAGAGGTCTATATGGAGCAGCCACCAGGTTATGTGCATGCTGTTCATCTTGAGTTTGTTTGCAAGTTGAAGAAAGCCTTGTATGGCTTGAAGCAAGCACCTAGAGCATGGTCTGACAAGATAGGACAGTATCTTGTCACTATTGGCTTTCAGATTTCCAAGGCAGATTTCTCACTTTATGTGAGAAAAACAGAGAAATGTATTATGCTACTTGTCATTTATGTTGATGATTTGATTATGACAGGTGACAGTGATGAAGATATCCTTCATGTGAAAATGCTATTGAAGCAGAAGTTTGAGATGAAGGATTTGGGAGAGCTGCGTTATTTCTTGGGCATTGAGGTGATTAGATCACCAAGTGGGATACAGCTCTTGCAGAGGCAGTATGGATTGGACATGCTATCCAAATATGGGATGACAGGCTGTAAGCCTATTTCAGTTCCTTTGGAGCAGAATGTGAAGCTGAGCACAGATGCAGGTGAGCTTCTAGAAGACCCTACTATGTACAGACGCATAGTAGGAAGTTTGATTTATATGACTATTACCAGGCCAGATTTGAGCTATGTTGTTGGATTGGTAAGTCAGTTTATGCAGGCTCCAAGGAAACCACATTTGGATGCGGCTAGACGCATACTCAGGTATGTGAAGTCCACATTGCATATTTTATGAGACTGGGAATCAGATACAGTTGCATGGATACACTGATACTGATTGGGCTGGTAGTATTTCTGATAGACGATCTACCAATGGATATGTGTTCTCTTTTGGGAGTGCTGCAGTCACTTGGAGCAGCAAGAAACAGCCTACAGTTGCCTTGTCGAGCACAGAGGCTGAGTACAGGGGTGCAGCAATGGCTGCATGTGAGGTAGCTTGGTTGCATAAGCTACTTTATGATATGCATCAGTCTACAGATGGACCAGTTGTCATTTATTGTGACAACATGAGTAGTATACACTTGGCAAATAACCCAGTCTATCATGCTAGAACAAAGCACATTGAGGTGCATTATCACTATGTGCGAGAGAGGGTTTTACTAGGTCTTATTGATCTAGTTTATGTCAGCACAGAGGATCAGGTAGCTGACATATTCACGAAGGCATTGGGCGCAAAGAAGCTGGGCAAGTTCAGAGACCTGCTTGGTGTGCAGGAATTGGGATTGAGCTCGAGGGGGAGTGTTGAGATATCGAGCTCCACTGGTGATACGCTAAGGTGACCGTTGTGTGTTTATGTCATCGACTTGTCAATTGCAGACGCGGTTGGTACACCGCCCATGAATAATAGCTACATGATAGCTATCCTTATCTACTCTAGTTCGTGGCTCAGTTAGTATGCCACCTTAGTTAGTTGAGTTTGGTTTGAGACCCATATATAGGGTTCTTCTATTTCTTTGTACTTGAGTTCTTTTTGGCTTACACAACTAAGAAGAGGAAAACTGTTTTCAGCCTCCACCCTTGTGTGTCTTCCCCCATTGTGCAAGCAAGAAAGCTTCAAGCGAGACTCCTTCCTTCTCTCCCACAATCTTGACATCTTTTGGTAGTAGGCAAGCCAATAATAAAGTCCATGGTAATGTGCATCCATTTTCCTGAAGGAATGGCTAATGGCTACAACAAACCACCTAGCTTATGGGTGCCATCCTTATTCTGTTGACAAGGCATGCATTTCATGATGAAATCTTTGACATCTTTGCATAGTCCTTTCCAAGAGAAGCTTTTGCCAATCCTATCATAGGTTTTCAAAACTCCAAGGTATCTAGTTAAAGGTGAAGAATGCAACTCCTCCATAATTTTCAGTGTGAAAGAAGTAGAGGGAATGAGAATCTTGCCATTTAACCAGATTAGGCCATTTTGAAGCTGATAATGCGAGTTATCGTCTATGAGACCTTGTTGTAATTTCTAAGAAATGTGGCTAAGCTCTTAATCCAAAAGATAAGCCTCATGTAATTCTTCAATATAGTCAATATATAGCTTAGTCATTGTTGCTGAAACTTTGCAAGGCCACATATGAGAAAGAGAATCAGCCATTACATTGTCTTTGCCCCTCGTATGAGTGATGCCAAAATTATAATTTTGTAGTGTAGCTACCCACCTATGCTACTTAGGAGTAAGATTGGACTAAGTGAGAATATACTTAAGGACCTTGTGATCACTTTGAACTCTAAAATGGCTGCCAAACAAATAATGGTGCCGTTTCTTTATTGAATGCAAAATAGCCAACATCTCTTGGTCATAAATATTCATAGCTATTATCCTATTTGTAAGCTTGCGAATTTCAAAGGAAATCACTCCATGCTTCTGTAACAAAATATCCCCAATGCCTCAGTCACTAGCATCACACTATATGGTGAACTCCTTTAAAAAATCCGGGCATACTACATAGGAGAAAAAGTAAGGAGTTCCATTAACTGGTTGAAGCTACTATCTGCAAGAGCATCCTAAAAGAAAACTTCCTTCTTCAACCTATTAGTCAAAGGAGTTGTAATAGCCTCATAATGCTTGATGAATCGGTGATAAAATGAAGATAGACCAAGAAATCCTCTAAGTGAAGTAGTGGTAGTAGGTCTTGGCCAATCTTTAATGCACTACACCTTCTTGGAGTTAGTCTAAATTCATTTTTCACTGAAAATATGTCCCAAGTATTTCACTTCAGTCTTTGTATGAAAGAGCAATTCTTCTCCTTAGCAAAGCGTATGTGATATCTCAATATATCAAAAACCTTCCTCATGTGTGATAGATGGTCATGAAGGGTCCTATTGTAAATAAAAATGTCATTAAAGAAGACCAAGACAAACTAAAAGGGGAAAGGCTCCAAAATCTTGTTCATTAGACTCTGGAAGGTAGCTGAAGCATTTGTAAGACCAAATGGCATCATTGGAAAATTGTAGAGCCCTTGATAGTCCTAAAAGCAGCCTTGATTTCATCACCCTCTCGTATATAGATTTGATGATACCGTGACCTCAAATAAATCTTCGTAAAGAATCTAGCCCCCTTGAGCTCATTAGGTAAATCATCAATCTTGGGTATTGGGTACTTGTTCTTCACTTTGTGATCTTGTTAAGATCTATGTAGTCAATACACATCCTAAAAGATCCATCTTCTTTTTAACTAACAAGACCGGAGATGCATAAGGTGAAAAACTAGGTTCAATGAATCCCATTTCAAGAAGCTCCTTGATTTTCTTGGTTACTTCTTTCCACTCACACTTGGACAATTTGTAGGGTGGCTTATTCATTGGCTTTGAGTTGGGCTCCAAATCAATGGGGTGATCTACTACTCTCTTGGGAGGCGATGTAGACACTTCAAACAAATCCATGTACTCCTCCTCAAGAAGAGCTTTCAAGGCTCGGTGACTTGCCAAATTTGTGGACTGATCTTCAACCTCTTTATTCAAGTGCAAGACAAATACTTGTGAGCGCCTCTTGTACTCCCTTTTGAGTTCTTAGATGGTGATAAGCTGAAAATTTGATTTATTAGAAATTCCCTATAAATGGATGAGCTGTCCATCAAAGATAAACTCCATATACAACTGTGAGAAATCCATAGTGATTTTGCCTAATGTCATCAACCAATCACAATTGAGTACAATATTTATGGGCCCCATTTCCAAGGTTATCAGGTCTACTTTTTCTTCATTAGTTTTAGCTAGCTATAAAGAAACATGTGGGCATATTTGAGTGTTGATTTCTTCTTCACCATTGGCCACCTGAACTCTTATGAATTGCTGTTCAGCTTGTCCATAATGGACTTATTCATAAAAATATGCGTACTGCCACTATCTATTAGGATGAACACGCCCTTCCCATGAATAATACCCTTTATACGAAGTGTATTAGGGATCTTAGAACCTGTCCAAGCATCCATACAAATGGAACAACTAGTGGCAGCAAGTGGCTCATCATACATAAATCCCTCATGGGTTGCACTCCCACCTGGATCAAAAGGAAAAGAGTTGATAGGATCATAAAAATATTCTTGTCCAACTTCTTTCTCAAGATCTTCATTTTCAGCCGTAGGTAAAATGCATTAGCCATCTTCAAAATCCTCAAAGACTAACATACTATAAATTGGCTTTTGCATTTTTGTATATATACTTTGTGGCATGATCAGTTGTATACTTTTCTCCACATTTGAAGCATAAGACTTTTTTCTTTCTTTCTTTGTAGTAGAGGTCCATACGAATAGACTTTGGATTCATATTCGATGAAATAGATTTAAACTTGTTGTCCCCTTGTTTGAAATCTACTCTTTTACAATTTATTGCCTTGAAATTGCTTTGAGGTCTTGAAGCATTGAATGATGGATAACTTGGTACTCTCAAGCTCCCACTTGGTGTATGATTGCTGCCATAAATCTCACCAACTTGTCCCAATTTTAAAATAGTCCTTGGCTGTCCATAACTAGGTTGAAATAGGGACTCCTTCTATATTTCCTTCCACAGTGCTCCACAAGCTTAATAGCTTTGAAAAGAGTGGTAGGGTTTTGTGCCATAACATCAGCTCATAAGGAAGGCTCTAAACCATACATGTACTTGTGGAGTTTAGCTTTATCACTAATGCTCTCTACATACATGGTAAGATTGAGGAATTGGTTGGTATAATCTTATACATTTAGGTCTCTTTGCTCTAATCCATACCACCTCCATGCCAATTTCTCTTTTTTAGGAGGAGAGACAGTGACCTAAGCCATAAGTTGTTAAAATATTGAGAATGCATGCTAAGGAGGATCACTGATGAGCAAATAGACAATCATAATGAGGCAAAAGTATTGACAAAGAAGAACAACTACTATTATCCAAGCATAATGCAAGTACAACTGATTGATAATGATTGATGGAATGAGTGTGGGGATGAGTGTCTTTTATAGGCTTATAATAGGTGGTATTGGTAGGTGGAAATAGGTGGAAAGAGACCATGGTATTCAACAATCGTGGTTTTAATAAACCGTGCATACACGACCAAGTCTAAGGCTTTATTTGATGTATGTTTCTTTGCCTTATTTGTCCCATACAAAGAGGCTATGGTGGATGTGATTGCACATTTTTCAATACCAATCACAACTAGAAAAGACACTGAGTATATAGAGGCTGTCGTGAGTAGAACCTTGCTAAGTGTAGACATGGAAGAAACAAAAACACCCATACAAAGCTAGAGGCTGTTATAAGGCCTCACTAAGTGTGTAGAGGCTACATGAGGAGTTTAGGAGCTTATGGTGGGAACATAAGGCAAGTCCACATGTTAAACTAAAAAAGTCTATCATCAGAAAATGAGCTAGAAAAGAGGGACGGTGAGTCTTATCCTTTTGATCTTGGAGTTCTTCTTCTCCTTCTTCTTCAATGTTGTCTTCATCTTCTTTGATTGTAGCAAGATATGCTCTTTGAGACTTTTTCTTAGCATAGCAAAATTTCTCAATATGCCCAGATTTCTTACAAAAGTCACAGACTACACTCTTCTTCCCTTTCACATAGAGGAGTTGTTGGTATCCTCTTGGGATGCTTGTTTCTCCTTTATTCTTGATCTTCTTTTCCTCTTCCAAGAGAGAGGCTTTGATGTCCACAAGTTTTGGCTTTGGCATGTTGATTAATGTGGTAGACACATTATCAAACTCAGGTGGAAGACTTTTGAGAAGCATTCCAATGCAAATGTCTTCATCCATCTTCAAGTTGATTCCTGCAAGTTGTGTCAACAATCTTTCCATATAATTCAAATGAGTTGCAAGTGAGGTATTACTTTGCATGTCGAGCCTAAAAAATTCAATTAGTAAACCATATTTTGAGGATTTTGAATGAGCTCCAAATAGGGTTTCTAATCGATCCCATGTCGTGTAAGAGGTTTCACAATCATCAACATGATGAATGTAGCTATCATCAAGTTAGATCTTGATAATAGCTTGAGACTTATCATAATTTTTATCCCATATAACTGAAAGTGCAGCTTCCCTTGGTTTCTTCTCTTGACCACTTGTGATTGACCACAAGCCTTTCTTCATTAGGATTAGTTTGATCCTAGTTTTCCATGTATGGAATCCAACACCATTAAATCGGGATGTCGGTGAGTCCTTTCCCATTTTGAGATTGCAAGATCAGTAGCAAATCAGCTCCAAGACACTTCAAATTTCAGTTGAGCACAAGTGCTAGGAAGCACTAGGTGATTAATATCAAGATATACTAGGTGATTGGTGACTATGATGCTCTTGAAGTTGGAATCTTCAAGATCTTGCAAGTTTGAGTCTTCCCCTCCTTGATTTGATGCTACAGTTGCAAAAAGAAACTGAGAATATTCCAATAGAAGTGTTGATTTTGAGTGTGTCAAAGAACACAGGAGGATTAATGTTAATCAACACTAGTATTAAGAGATACAATGTAGTTGGCACTTGATGTTGACTCTTCTTCTTGCTGATTTGAAGTGGTAAATTAGTTGGAAAATCAGTGTTATAGTAGATCAGAGGGTCAGTGACATTATTGAGCCAAACAAAGTAGGAAAATGAAGAAAAAATCGAGCTTTGAAGTTGATCACTATGGAGTTTGCATTAGGGTTTCAGGGGAAAACTTGGTTTTTCACCTGCTGTGAGCTGAATACTTGATCATTTCCAAAACTTTCTTGATATAAATGAAGCTTAGGAAGTAGGCTATCAAAGCCCTATGATGCTCGTCAGCATCATGATGTGTGGAGGTAGAATGGAGTATACAAACAACAGAGGGCGCAAAAAACGGCAGCGACGATTGAGTGATGGCACAATGCTAGAGCATGGATTTAGCAATGTTGAGGTTTGACGTGATGAGCAAGAGTGCCCTGAGTCAAGGAGTATTTCTCTAGAAGAAATGGTGAGCTAAAATGGCTTGGATTGGGAGCTTCAAGTCCTCCATTGAAGGTGGGTAGCTATGGAGGTAGGTGTGAGATCCAAGGAAAAGTGAAGGGAGTCAGAAATTCAAAATTAAGTGACTCAATTAGTGGCCTAATGACTTACTAACTTAAAACACGCTCCGATACCATGCTAAAATACTGAGAATGTATGCTATGGAGGATCATTGATGAGCAAATAGACAATCATAATGAGGCATAAGCATTGACAAGGAAGAACAACTAATATTATCCAAGCATAATGAAAGTACAACTGATTGATAATGTGACTGATGGAATGAGTGTGGGGATGAGTGCCTTTTATAGACTTACAGTAGGTGGTATTGGTAGGTGTAAATAGGTGGAAAGAGACCATGGTATTCAACAACCATGGTTTTAATAAACCGTGCATACATGACCTAGTCTAAGGCTTTATTTGTTGTATGTTTCTTTGCCTTATTTGTCCCATACAAAGAGGCTATGGTGGATGTGATTGCACATTTCTCAACATAAGTGTCTTGAATGCATCCCAATTCCCTACAAGTATGTTTTCCTTCTTAATATATCTCCAGTAAGTATGCACAAATCCCTCCAAATGCAAGGAAGAAAAATGAATCTTCATATCATCAGTTCTAGGGAATATATCAAAGTAAGATTCCAATTTGGAAACCCATTCCTCTAGATTAGATGGTGAAGATGATTGACCATTTAACTTGGCCAAGATGATCTTATCTTTCAGCTCTCTTTCATGGAAGGGATGTTGCCCCAAAATAAATTGGTAATGAGTATTAAGCATGGAACCCCCAAAAGAAGATGGAACTCTCCCAATAGGTGGCTGAGAACCAGTATCAAACCTTCCCATTATGGTAGAGGACCTCTAGGAAGTTGGGTATTCAGCCCAAAAGCTTAGGAATTGGCACCATTCAAACTACACAAATAGTCATCATATCTTTGTGAAGTCTCATCTACTTCATATTGGCTATTTAGAATACCATTTTGTCCAATGATACTATGACATTGACCATTTTGGTTAGATGGCTAAAGTGGGACAGAGGGTTTACTGTTTGAATGAGATTTCTTCTTAGCTTATTTGGATCCCATTTGAATTTTCATCCATTGGGAAAATTGAGCCATTATTTGAGCATTAGATTCTACTAACTTGTCAATGGAAGCCTTTGTTTGGGCAGTGGAATCCACTAAGTTCTCAATAGAAGACTTTGTTTGACTAGTATATCTACTTCACTCTTCATAATATCTCCATATGACGTGGGGGATGCCTATTCTCATGTTCACACATGGTATTGTTGAGTGCACTAATTTATCTATGCACTTGAGGCTCTTTAGGGCCCTCTTGAGTTATATTATCCAACATAGAATCTTAGATTTGTTGTGCATACTCATCTTGGGCCTTATGTTTGCCTTTATGCCTTGCCATAGTACCTGGCACTGGAGATAGTTGGTATTGGTGATGTCCAACTTGGTTCAAGCAACATGTTTACTCTTCATTATGTACATCATGTACTAGCTCTCATGATGATCCTTATCTTTGCTAGCATCTTGGATGGTGCAGGTTATGTTATCTCTTTTGGTGATTCCTTATGGAAGATTACTCGTGGGAATCTTGTTATTACACGTGGTATTAAGTCTAGTATCTGCTATCATTTGCTTATATATGGGTTGGTTGACTATGTTTTGGTTGTGGTTACAATTCCACATGTATCTCTTTGGCATCATCAGCTTAGGCACATGTCTTTGAAGCAAATGAAAATGCTTATTAGTTGTAATATCTTTTGGCCCTAGACTATAAGTGTTTTGAGTCTTGTGTCATTGTTTATATGGCAAGCAAACATGTAGTATGCATAGGAAGTCTAGCATGAAGTACATGGGTGATCCTTTGGCTCTTGTTCACTCAAATGTATGTGGTCCCATGCCCTATTAGCCACTAAGCAATGTGAAGTAATTTTTCACCTTCATTGATGATTACTCACATAAGGTCTGGGATTACCCTATTAAGTAAAAATCATATGTCTTATCTACCTTTCAGAGTTGACTTGCTCTTGTAGAGAACCATTTTGAGAATAGACTAAAATATCTAAGGTCAAATAATGGGGGTGAGTATGTCTCAAAAGCTTTTGACCAATTTTGTGATGAGTGGGGTATTAAGGGTCATTGCCGGCCCTTATATCCCTCCCTAGAATGGTATTGTCAAATGCATGAACAAGATTATTCATGGGGAGTATGCTTAGCTAGGTAGGCTTACCATAGCACTTTTGGGTGGGCTAAGGCAATTATTATTGATATACACTTGTTTAACTAGTCCTCTTACACTATTATTGATTGCCAAGTTGTAGAGGAGGTATGGACTAGAAAAACTCCATCATATGCTCATTTGCACATCTTTGTTTGTGAGGCATTATGCCATGTTTCCAAGGACAAGTGTAATAAGCTAGATCCTAAGTCCCTAAAATGCATCTTTCTTGGTTATGGGGATGTAGGTGAGATGGGCTATCGCCTATGGGATTCACAAGCTAGCAAGGTAATCCACAATTGTGATGTAGTGTTCTATGAGGAAAAGATATATAAGTAGCCTAAGTATGTGGTTGAGGTATGCAAGGTGATCTTTCAAGAGGATCCTCCTACTACCATACATCCCACAAGACAGCCTACAACAGTTGATGGTCCAATGTCCCAGGCTCCACTTTTTGTGTACGAAACCTATTCTAAGACACTCTACTTGAGCTAGACGTCAACCTCTAAGTGCTTTACACCCTCCATGGATTATGTTATAGTGACAGATGTAAATGAGTCTCTCTCTTATGATGAGGCCATACACAAAGATGAAAATCACTCATGGGATAGGGCTATGTAGTTGGAGTTTGTTGACTCCTTACAAACTAACCGTACATGGGATTTAGCTCCTTTGCCTAGTGATAAGAAGGCATTGCTATGCAATTGGGTATACAAGTTGAAGAGTATCCTTGGATGCTCCAAGTCTACTTATAAGGCCTGATTTGTAGCTAAGGATTTTAAGAAAAAATATGATGTTGAATTTGAGGAAGTCTTTTCTCCTATGGTCAAAATGATGACCCTACACTTGATACTATCATTGGTTGCTTAGCTAGATCTGGCAGCTAGATCTAGACCTTTATCTAGCTAGATGTAAAGATAGCTTTTCTACATGGGAACTTGCATGATGAGACCTATATGCAATAGCCTAAGGGCTTTGAAGAAAAAGACAAGGAATGTTAAAGTTGAGAAAGAGCTTTTATAGCCTTAAGCAAGCACCTAGGGAATGGTACCAGAAGTTTGATGCTTTTATGCAATCATAGGGATATAGCCATAGTGCTATGGATTTGTGTTTACATAGAAGAAGGTTTGTGATTGTAGCCTTATTCTTTTGGTACTCTATGTGGATGATATGCTTATTTTCTAGGAGCGCCGCTCATAATGAGCTATATGTTGGTCACTTTTCAAGTAGAGTGGTGTCATCGTGTTAAGGGTTGAAGGTCTACCACCGGGGCTTTAGTGCAGAAGAGGAGCATGGGATTCAAAGTTTTTCAGGAAGGGGAATTAGATTGGGGTTTAATAAGATCCGGGATTTAGAAATGATTTAGGTACGGAAGAAGAATTCAAGCTTTTTCTCTATGTATTTAGCATACATGAACATAAGAAATAACTCTATCTTGATTACATCAAATGCCTATGGATACATACTCCATAACATAAAGGATATTTTCAGATTCTCAATTCAATTATGAATATCAAATGCAAGTTTTAATGGCTTTTATTTCAAGTTCATAGATGGATTTCAACCCTTTGGGACAAGTAGTATATTGATAGACTTCAAATACATTCAAGATTTGGGCCAATGGAACATGAAATGCATTGAAGGAGCATACTTTTAGCTTCAGCCCTGTTTTAAAACAGAAAATTTCAGCCCATAATCAAGCTCAAAATGAGTGCATAAACTCATGAAGAAGCTCCTCTATTCATTAATGAACAAAGACCTGATGAAAAGAGGTCATTTTCTTCCATTACAACCACTTAAATCACTTGTTTGCTTATAAAAATGAACAAGAACAGTGGGCTGCCCTATTTATGACTGGTTATTTCAGCCCATAACAGCCCATACACCTTCAAAATCCTCACCCTTTGCTTGCCCCAAAGTCACTCAAGTACTTGGGTACAAGTCGGGCTTAATTGGACCAAGATTGAGGTAAAAAAAAGAGAGAAGTCGTGCATAAGAGCAGGCTGAATACTTTTCTCTCAGATTTCCCCCTTTTATAGACTGTTATAACATGCATTTTCGTCAGGCCAAATGGACAGATAAGTGGAGCTCTCACCATGTTTACATCTTCAGCTTCTGGTCCTGTTGATCTCAAGTTTGCATGCTCCAAAGCATGCACCATAGCTTCAGCTTTCTCCAGTTGTGCTCAGGCTGTGCAGCCCGCATTTTGCGCCGAAAAATGCGGGCTGCTCCTTGCTCAGGCCCAGGTCACTTGTTGGTCACTTTAGTCTATTACTTCAGGTCCCCTGTGAACCTAGTGAACTTTTGGCAACTTTTGGCAAATTTCTTGAGTTCTGACCATATTTTTGCACCTGAATCAATGTGATTTATCCAGTAGATCAATTACTTCTAGTTGACCAAGTTGTAGGTTCCCATAGACTTATTTTTCATCAATATACATGGTATAACGGAAAATTATATGCTAAATGCAAAAGAACTTATGTAACTAAGTTGGTTATTGGATAACAATGTCTGAGTTTTGTATGCAAATTCCTCATATAACTCCCAGTGAAGTTCTTCTATGTTCATAAGAATCCTATGATTTATATTATGAATAGTAAACTCTTTGACAGCGGGGTACCACCAACCAACCTAGAGGGAACTTTGCCTACCTCCTAGTGATTTGAAGTCTGTGTAGGGAGCCTGTTCTACCATTTTATCCCTCACACAGGTACAACAAGTGGAGAATTGAAGATTGAAGTGCTTTCAAAGACTCAAATACCTTCAAGAGTAAAACAGGGTAAAACAGGGACTTTACATGACACTACTTTTTGCAAGGTATTTACATGTCTTTACAGGTACCAACTTCATTACTAAAGTACGGGTGTAGGTACTATAGGGTGCCCACAATTCCTATTCAATCTCTTACAGGGTTTTGTTAGAATATAAAGCTCCCATTACTCTTCAGTCAGTCTATCTTTGCGTGTGTGACTAACATTAGTTGGATATAGTTGTACACGTGTGTGACATTCAATAAGTCAGTGTAGTCAATGACTTAACCATAGTTAGTCTTGGTTAGTCATACATATGCGTGCAAGTCTCTTTCAATTTGTATGATGAAAGAATAATGAAAGAAGAACAACAATGAGCTGAGGCTCATCTTCCACTCCCCTCTGTCTCTCTCCCTCTCTTCCAACATGGTATCAAAGCTTGAACACTTGAAGCTTGAAGGCTTGGCAGTGGCCATTTGACATCAAGATATCAAATCTGAAGAAAACCTCATCAAAGGAGACTGTTCTTGAAGCTTATTTTTTTGCATAAGCTTATTCCTGACCATTTCGATGTGATCTACAACTTTGCAGAAGAAAGTTTTTCAAATTCCTCACAAATTTTGAGATATTCAGCACAGACCTGTGTAGATTGGCTGTTTACTACAGTAAATAACAGGTGATTCCAAGGCATCGGTGGCTTTCATCCTAACAATATATATGCCCTTATTATCATTGATGCCAAGAGGCATATTCCACGGTGGATTCCGTGAGGTTTTACGGTGGATTCCGTAAACTTAGATGACCGGGGCTCATACGCAAAGAGGATTCTTTGTGCGAGAAGTTGATGGGGACGCCTGTCCTTTTCGGGTGTTTCATTAATTTAGTGTGTACATGGGTGATTCCATAGCGGGTGATTCCGCAAAATGCATATTAAATTAATAAACGTTTATGAGTTTAGAGTGCGCACTCGTAATAAATTAAGGTTAGGATTTATTTCTAACCAGTTGATTTATTTATGTAGCTGAAGACTGCTAGGTATTCACTTTTGTCGGTTTAATTGTGTTATTTTACTAACGATTGTGAATGCTTCAGTTGATGTGTAGAGATAGCAGCAGTGGCGGAGGAAAGCATTGGAGTCTAGCGGGTTTTCGATCTTTCGACTATATTTTGATAGGCGCCACGCCTATATTTTGTTATGTCTATAGAGACATCGACTATTTATTATTATTTTGTATGCGCTTATGCGCCTGGATATGTTATTTTTTATTTGGACATTGAGATTGGGCGTGCCAGACTCTTTGGGCACCGTCCATTAGCTTTATTTTCCTATTTTTGGTAGAAAGCAAACTCAAAAGCTAAAAGCTTGTCATATTTTTGTAATTGGGCTATTTTTGAGCAAAAAGATTGGAAATATATATTAAATACATGCTTTGTGAAGCGCACACACAAGGCATGGGGGAGATTCAACCCAATTTGTCTCTTGTCTCATGTCGTGCTTGTTTTTACATTGGTTTTTGTGCTAAAAAGTAGAGTGCTTTGTTCTTGGGGACCTTTGGGAATTCACTACGTGAGCTACCTGCGTCCGATCTGCGCACCAGTGGTATCAGAGCGGAGCAGAGATCAAGGGCTTCCAATCGCTACCAATCTCGGGCGAAGGCGGAGCTCCAGGAACAAACGGCCTCTACAGTCAATCTCGTCGCGAACCGTCAATACAGGCAGACTTCTGGCGATCAAGAACCCCTGTTTCCACCCTCAGATCGCGAAGGACCACTCTCTGTCGGCGGAGGACCACGCATTCATCTCCTTCTTCAAGTCGTCAAAAATCAGAGCTAAGTTTCATCAAGCCTAAAAGCTTAAAAAAATAAAAAATTATAAAGCTTAGTCTTAAGCTTTAATAAAGCTTAACCCACAAAAAATCGTTTCGGCGGCGTCAGTATAAACTCGTCACGAACGAATCCGTCGCCAACATACTCCGATACACGAAAATCCAATTTGGCTTGGTAAGCCATAAGTCCCATAAGCTTAAGACTATAAGCTTCTTCAAGTCACACAGGATAATCAAAGTCACTAAACTCCGGGTCCTGCGCACCAGAAGTCAAGTTCTGCAAGTCGATTGGAATCAAGTCTTGCTAGTTCATCAAGTCGGCCTAAGTTCTGCAAGTCGGCGAAGTCCAGCAAGTCAACAACCCTGCAAGTCTGTTAAGTCTGCAACTCTGCAAGTCAGACTAAATCAGAACTGACTAACGCTCGAAACTCCTAGAAGACTTGTTCGTTTGCAAAAACTCAGAACTGGAAAGTTGTTCGCAGCAAGCTGTTCTACCTATCTGCAAGTTCGTTGAAGTACTTTCAGCAAACGAAGACAGAAATATTTCAGAATTTCTGAAAATTGAAGAAGAAAATACCCAAAAATACATAGCCTTGTAACCCCAAATTTGAGCTACGCTCATCCCGCTAACTGATTTTGAGTGAGAAAGGTTTGTTGAGTTTTACAGGATGACTACCCCACATATGGATGATCCTATGGCTGAAGACGACCTACCCGAGCCTACCATGGAGCAAAAGCTGGATCTTATCATGTTGCAATTAGACGAAGAGCGAAGAGCTAGGCAAGCCTTGCAAGCGCAATTGACAAAGCTACAAGGAGCGCCCACTAATAAAGAAGAACCTCAAGCTGAAGATTTGATACGCCGTACCATCGACGCCACTCTTGAAGCACAAACCATTCGCAAGGAATCCAAGATAAGTAAACGAAGTTTCAAGTTTCGCACTTTCAATGGCATAAGAGAAGGAAAGACTGTTTTATCATTCATTAGCCAGTTTGATGACTATTTCCATGAGGAAACTTATCCTGAGAAAGATAAAATCAAGTGTGTTACTAATCATCTGATAGATAGAGCATCACTTTGGTGGACTGTCGTCCGCAAGAGCATAGAATGTCCTGCTACATGGGAAGATTTCAAGAAGAAGTTTATGCAAAATTTTCTACCACCGCAATTTCATGAGAAGGCAATCAAGCAATGGGATTTACTGCAACAACGCGACCGTGAGCCTATACCACAGTATACAGAGCGTTTTTGGAATGCACTCCTACAGCTACGCATGCTTGAAGACGTACCAGAGACGACCCATAAGCGGAAGTACATGTCTGGACTTCTTGGACATTACTACACTGAGGTGAATATGTTCAAGCCTGCTACCCTTGAAGATGCCATCTCCTTAGCTCACGACACTGAAGATAAGTTACGTGGAAGAGATCGACGACCGCAGTCATTCCAAGCAAACGGTAATTATGGATCTAAACAATTCAATTCAAATTTCAGAAGGTTTAATCCAGGTCGTTTTTCATCTCCATCTTTCCGCAAGAATTGGCCTAAACCACCTGCATTACCATCCACTGTCAATCCAAATCCTAAGCCTATCCAACAAGCAAATCCAAATATACCCAGACTCCCAGCCATTGCAAATAATGTGACCAAAGCCAAGCCCATCGTATGCTACAAGTGTCACCAGCCAGGCCATCTCGCAGCAAATTGTCATTCAAAGAAGCCATCAGCACATATCAACTACCTTGGAGCTATGGACGAAGACGAGCATGAGGATATGCCGGACTTCACTGAAGAAGAAGATGATCCTACTACTACTTTCGACACTTTACCAGGTATGCCTACTTTACATTCATTGTTGACTATGAAATGTATGGTGCATGGAAAAGAAAGAATTATATTGCATGATGACGGTAGTACGCATGACTTTATTTCAGCAAAATTGGTAAAGGAATTGAAATTGCATACAGTACCTACGCACTATCGCATAAAAGCTGCATTTTTAGGTACTAGGTACAATGGCACACAAGAAGTTCAAAATTTAGAAATTCAAATTGGTCCATATATTGAAAGAAGAAATTTCTTAGTTGTCCCATTACAGTCTAGCGACATTATTCTAGGAATGCCATGGAGACACCAACATAATCCCAATATAGATTATTCCACACACACAATGAATATTAATTTTCAAGGAAAATTTATTACATTATTTGGTATGCATGCATCTCATATGTTTCCACTGCTTTCGCATACTCAAGCAAAACGTGCACTACGTAAGAATACTAAATCATATCTCATTTGGGTGAATGAATTACACGCAAAAGAAACTCATATGCACCCTAGGCATAAGGAATTTCTTGCATATTTTAAGGATTGTTTTGCAGAAGACCTACCACCAGGTTTACCTCCATCACGTCCAGAAGACCATAAGATTGACCTAATACCTGGCACACAACCACCTTGCAAAGCCCCATATAGGCACAATCAAATAGAGCAAAAAGAAATCCAGACTCAAGTAGAAGAATTACTAAATAGAGGTTTAATTCGACCTAGTAGTTCTCCATTCGGTGCACCTGTGCTCTTAGTCAAGAAAAAGAATAATACTTATCGGATGTGTATTGACTACCGAGCATTAAACAAGATCACTGTAAAGAATAGGTATCCTATACCTAGAGTTGATGACCTTATGGACAAACTGCAAGGATCTTCTATATTTAGTAAAATTGACCTTAAATCTGGATATCATCAGGTGAGGTTAGATAGATCCGACATATTTAAGACTGCATTCAGGACACAGTTTGGCCATTACGAATTCTTAGTTATGCCATTCGGATTAACTAATGCACCTGCTACTTTCAGTAGAATGATGAACCGTATTTTTCTAAAATATCAATATTGTGTGATTGTTTTCTTTGATGATATTTTAGTATTCAGTCAAAGTGAAAAAGAGCATTATGAGCATTTATCATTAGTTTTTCAATTACTGAAAGAAAATCAATTGTTTGCAAATCCTGACAAGAGTGAATTCTTTAAGACAGAAATAGAATATCTAGGTCATATTGTATCAAAAGAAGGAATAAAAGTTGATCCTAAGAAAATTGACGCAATATTGCATTGGCCTATTCCTAAAAATGTACATGAACTACGCTCATTCCTTGGTCTTGCTAGTTTCTATAGGAAGTTTGTACGTAATTTCTCATTACTTGCTTTACCATTGACCAAACTTCTTAAGAAAGGCATTGTTTATCAATGGACTGAAAACCAGCAGAAATCATTTGATTTACTTAAACGTGCATTGACCAATGCCCCTGTCCTACAATTGCCTGACTTTAACAGACCATTCTTTTTAGTTGTGACTGATGCTAGCGGATCAGGAATAGGAGCCGTGCTAATGCAAGACAACCATCCAATAGCATATTCTAGTTCTAAGCTGAAACCCTCTGAGCTCAAATATTCCACCTATGACAAGGAACTCTTAGCAGTTGTCCAAGCATTGAAACAATGGAAGCATTATTTAATGGGTTCAGAATTCATGATAAAGACCGACCAGCAAAGCATTAGACATCTACTTAGCCAACCCCAAATTTCTGACCGCCATATCAAATGGGCTTCATTCATTCAAAGTTTCCATCCTATCATTCAATACCAACCTGGAAAAGAAAATGTAGTTGCTGATGCATTGAGTAGAAGACCTGCAATTCATAACATTTCTATCATATCTTTTGATTCTTTGATTGCTATGAAAGACACATATCACCAGGATATTACTTTTCATTCTGATTGGCAAAAATTAGTTCAAAATAATTTCATTCCTGTTGATTCATTGTCATATAATGATGGATTCATGTTCTTTGAAAAGAGACTGTGTGTTACTATTCCATTCCGATCTTTTGTTTTAAATGAAATTCATTGTCCCCCATATCAAGGTCATAGAGGTATCATTTCTACATTACGCATGTTAACTGAAGATTTTTATTGGCCGCATATGGATGCAGATGTATCTAATTTTGTATCTGAATGTCTGATTTGTCAAAGAATAAAGAGACATCATGGTAAACAGTATGGATTATTAATGCCTTTATCTATTCCATCTAAACCTTGGGAACATATATCTATGGATTTCATTACTGGCTTACCAAATACTAAATCTAACCATGACATGATTTGGACAATTGTAGATAGATTTAGTAAGCAAGCATATTTCATTGCATGCAAGAAAACTTTAACAGCATCACAAGCAGCACAGTTATTTTTGAAAACTATTTTTACTAACCATGGATTGCCGAAAGTGATTATTTCAGATAGAGATTCTAGATTTTGTAATAATTTCTGGATTACACTGTTTGCAAATCTAGGCACAAAGATTGATTTTTCATCTGCATTTCATCCAGAAACAAATGGACAAACAGAAGCCACAAATAGCACTATTTTAGATCTTTTACGTGCATACACTATCTCTAAACCTCAAACATGGGATACTCATTTGCATTTATTACAGTTTGCTTACAATAATACACCGCACACATCTACAAAGAAAGCACCTTTTGAAGTTATTTATGGACATAGATTATCTACACCTGTTGCATCTTTGTCTAATAGAATACAAAGTGCCGATGATATTGCTGTTATGCATAACACTATTTTTGATGAGGTAAAGGATATGATTGCTAAAGCCCAACAATCATATACCAAACAAGCCAACAAGAAAAGACAAGCCATGAATTTCAAAGTTGATGATTATGTTTGGCTTAGAATAGAAAAGCGTAGACTGCAAAGTATAGATAGACATCCAGTTGTCAAATTAGCCCCTAGATTCTACGGACCATTTAGAATCATTCATAAGATTAATGACAATGCATTCAAGTTAGAACTGCCATCTCATTGGAAAATTCATAATATCTTTCATATTAGTTTATTGAGACCATTTAGAGGACAATTACCTATCCACCCTGTCTATGAAAACCCACCTTTATTACAAGAAGAGACTGAAATCCTTGAACCAGAAGCTATTATAGACACTGATTACATGACCACTAGAACTGGCCGAAGGTACTCTAGATATCTCGTGAAATTTAAGAACCATCCTGTAGAAGAAGCACAATGGATGCACGCTAGAGACCTAAATGCTTTCCCCACTCTGTTAGCTCCACATTGAGCTAATAGCAATTGAGGTCAATTGCTATCCCACCCCGGGGGTATGATGCCAGGAGGCATATTCCACGGTGGATTCCGTGAGGTTTTACGGTGGATTCCGTAAACTTAGATGACCGGGGCTCATACGCAAAGAGGATTCTTTGTGCGAGAAGTTGATGGGGACGCCTGTCCTTTTCGGGTGTTTCATTAATTTAGTGTGTACATGGGTGATTCCATAGCGGGTGATTCCGCAAAATGCATATTAAATTAATAAACGTTTATGAGTTTAGAGTGCGCACTCGTAATAAATTAAGGTTAGGATTTATTTCTAACCAGTTGATTTATTTATGTAGCTGAAGACTGCTAGGTATTCACTTTTGTCGGTTTAATTGTGTTATTTTACTAACGATTGTGAATGCTTCAGTTGATGTGTAGAGATAGCAGCAGTGGCGGAGGAAAGCATTGGAGTCTAGCGGGTTTTCGATCTTTCGACTATATTTTGATAGGCGCCACGCCTATATTTTGTTATGTCTATAGAGACATCGACTATTTATTATTATTTTGTATGCGCTTATGCGCCTGGATATGTTATTTTTTATTTGGACATTGAGATTGGGCGTGCCAGACTCTTTGGGCACCGTCCATTAGCTTTATTTTCCTATTTTTGGTAGAAAGCAAACTCAAAAGCTAAAAGCTTGTCATATTTTTGTAATTGGGCTATTTTTGAGCAAAAAGATTGGAAATATATATTAAATACATGCTTTGTGAAGCGCACACACAAGGCATGGGGGAGATTCAACCCAATTTGTCTCTTGTCTCATGTCGTGCTTGTTTTTACATTGGTTTTTGTGCTAAAAAGTAGAGTGCTTTGTTCTTGGGGACCTTTGGGAATTCACTACGTGAGCTACCTGCGTCCGATCTGCGCACCAATCATGCATTTGAACATGATATTGAAGTGTTAAATGCTCAGTTTTGGAGCTTATTTGCAAGTTGGAAACAGTGAGCTAGTTGTTGTCCTGAATTTGGAAACGATATACCTATAGGGTTGAAGTATTTGTGATGCTTATTTGCTACTGCCAAATGCTTGGATCATACCACTTGAGTGCTAGATGCTTTTTGGGATATTGTGAGTGCTAAAAGTCCAAAGTTTGGACTGATTTGTTGCTGGTTATACTAGGGTATTGACTAGTTATGTTTGTAGGAAGGATACCTATCATTTTCACTTGACATACATGCAATATATTCTGACCGGTTGGACATGTATCAACTCCTGCATAGAGTGGCAACTGAATGAGATGTTTTGGGGCTATTTTGAGGTCTCAATACTCTTGTTTTAATAGAGAAAATACTACTGGTTATAGTAGTGGGCTGGTTGTATTTGGTACTACTACTTGCATAGAATACAAACATTGATACTTGTATGGACATAGTTTGTTGCTGGGGTGTTTTGCCACTACCATAGAATGTTTTGAACTAATTTGAGCTTGGTTTATGCTCAGTTGACTATTTTTTTTCATTGTTTAAATACAGTTTATAGAAAGTAGGTTCTCAAGAAAACTGTCCTAAATTGCAAGAAACTATCATGAATAGCAGGAAACTAGTCTTGAACTGTAGGAAAAGGAGTCAGATACTTACAGATTGTATACATCACTGAATACCTAAGCTACAACTATGGAAAATGCTTAAGGCACTAACAATATCACTCAAATTGTGGGAGAAAAGCTGGACAACAAAAATTTTACTTTATGGAAGTTTCGTATGAAGAATTTTTTGGTTGGCATAGCTTATTGGGACTTATGTATAGGTGATGAGGCTGAACCTAAAATACATGAAAGGAATCCGAAAAATGATTAGAAAAGGGCTCATAAGCTATGGACTGAGAGAGCATGCAAGGTGTTACATTGGTTTTCCTTATGTACATCAGATGCTATGGTTATACAGAGTACTAGATGCAGTTCTCCAAAGGATGCATGGGACATACTCATGAAGAATTATGGAAATGTAACACATGCAAGAAAGCTAAAGCAAGAGTTTAATAACATGTCTAGGAATTGCATAAGAATTCAGGCCTAAACTACAAAAATCAAGAACATAGCGGATCAGCTTGCCACCATTGGATCTTAAGTGTCTGAGGATGATATGATTGCAGTGACATTGAATGGATTTGGCAAAGAGTGTAAAGCATTTGATACGTCTATTTTTGTGAGAGTTGAATCCCCTGATTGGGATGAGCTAATTGCTTTGCTGCTACATGAGGAAGTTAAGCTTGGGCTGAATACATATTCTAGTATGTCTCAAAGCAGAGACACTGTTCTTTACTCTAGCCAGCGTGGAAGACGCAGCAAAGGCCGTGGCTCTTTTCGAGGTCAAGGAGACACTCGAAACACTTATGGACAGCATCATCAAAATTCCTGGCATGGCACAAATACACAGGGCCAATGTGGATCTGGTGGGTGGATCTGGCAGCTTTAGAGGTAGGGGGAGGTCACCCCATGGTAGAGGTGGTGGATCTGATTCATGGAGTCAAATGATCAATCAAATAGAGATAAGGAATGTCATTACTATAGCAGATATGGACACATTGCAAAGGATTGTTACAAGAAGCAGGGAGATATGAAGGCAAAGGCAAAATAACATGGGCACTATGCATCTTCTAGCGGTGCTCATGATGAGCAGGTTGACAGATTGTTTGCCATGCAACATGTGTCTAAGAATGCATCTAGGCAGAACAGAGATGAGAGATGGTCCATTGATTCAAGGGCTTCAAATCATATGACACCCCATGGAGAATGGTTTGATGAGATGGTTGCAGGTTCACATGGTTATGTGTGTACTAGGGATGACACCCAACATGACATTTAACACACATGAATTGTTTTGTTGTTGATGCCTAATGGCAAGAAAAAGAGCTTGCATGATGTACTACATGTACCTACAATAACCAAGAATCTTTTGTCAGTTGGATAGATGGCAAAAGAGAATCTGTAGGTGAGATTTAATAGAGATGGATGCTTTGTTGAAGAATATGGTAATGGCTGCAAATTGATTGCTAGAGGCCGAAGAGATGGAAAAATGTTTACTCTTGATGTGTCAATTTGATAATTAAAAGCGACCATGTTTGCACATGATGATGGTGCTATACAGGATGTTGAGATATGGCATAAGCGGATTGGCCATGTGAATGTACAAAAGTTGAAATCTATGTAGCAAAATGAGATTGTGCTTGGATTGCCTAAGTTCAAGTATCATGACTTTGGAAATGTATGTGATGCATGTCAGTTTAGAAAGCAAGCACGGTTTCCATTTATAAGACATGTACGAAATAGCTCACGACCCTTGTAGTTGGTACATTCAGATGTATGGGGTCTATCTCATAATGCTTCATTTGGTGGTGCTCGTTACTATGTATCCTTCATTGATGATTTCAGCATATATACTTGGCTTTACATACTTTAACATAAGGATGATGTGTTTGATGCATTCAAGGACTTCAAGAAGCATGCTAAAAATGAGTTGAGTTGTAAAACTTCATGTCTTAGATTAGATGGAGGTGGAGAATATGTCTCTAATTACTTTGATAGGTACCTTACTAAACATGGGATCAGAAGACAATTAACTTGTAGCTATACACTGCAGTAAAATGGTGTAGCAGAAAGGAAAAATAGGGTTTGATGGAATCAACAAGAGCTATGTTGAATGAGAAGAGTTTGCCAAATGGTTATTGGACTGAAGCAGTAGTGACTGGTGTCTATGTGCTAAATAGAACCTCTATAGTAGGGATTCATGATGTAACTCCATATGAGAGGTTGTATGGTCATAAGCCTGACATTTCATACTTGAAGGTATTTGGCAACATTGCATATGTGCATGTTCCTTATGAAAAGAGGAAGAAATTGGATCCTAAAGCTGTCAAGAGTGTGTTCCTTCGTTATGCACAAGACCGGAAAGCTTACAAGTGTTATGTACCATCTGCACATGAGACATTGATTAGCAGAGATGTTGTTTTTGATTAGCTGGCATCGTGGTATAGTAATTCGGTTGTAGTGGCTACTGATGGATCAGCCAGCACTAGTAATGCTAAAAATACACCTATAGTGAGTACATCTATGAGTGGTCCTATAGGTGATGGGTCACCTATAGTAAGTCCTTGGTCAAGACACTTGCGGAGTTGTACTCCTACGTCCACTGACACGGATATGTCAGTGAGGGGGAGATTGGATAAGGGAAATGAAAATATGCTTGAGGATGTGACAGGTCCACTTACAGCAGGTTATGAGTCATCTAACAGCGACATTTTGGATAGTGAGTTGGTCATTCCGTCTATTATGATGCCTAGAGCAAGGCAGAGTCATTATGTACTGCCTCATGAGAGGCAAGCTCAAAGTGAGCCACAGTTACAGAGATCTGAGAGAGTCACAAAACTAGTTGATAGGTTTACGTACCTCGGTTATTCAGCCTGCCATTATGCATATATGGCTAATGTGACAAGTTACAAAGAACCTACAAAGTTTGATGATGTAGTTACAGATGGTAACTAGTGTGCTGCCATAGATGAGAAGTATGCAGCCTGGCTGAAAGTGAGACATGGGAATTGGTTGAGTTGCTTGAAAGCAAACTCCCCATTGGCTGCAAATGGGTGTACAAGGTTAAGTGCAAGTCAGATGGTTCATTAGAACGCTATAAGGCTAGGTTGGTTGGAAAAGGGTATGCGCAGCAATATGGCCGTGACTATGAGGAGACTTTCATTCCGGTGGCTAAAATGGCAACAATAAGAATTGTCATTGCTTTTGTAGCATGCAAAGGCTGGAAATTATGGCAAATGGATGTCAAGAATGCTTTCTTGAATGGTGATTTGGTTGAGGAAGTATATATGGAGCAGCCTGAAGGCTATGTTCACTCGGACTTTCCTACACATGTATGCAAGCTGAAAAAGGCTTTATATGGATTGAAACAGGCACCTAGAGCATGGGATGCTCGGATCAGCACTTATTTACAGTAACATGGATTTAGATTGGGTGATGCAGATCATAGTCTATTCACAAAGAAGACAGATCATGAATATGTGTTTCTAGTGGTTTATCTAGATGATCTTATCATCACTGGAGATGATGAAGAGGGCATTGTTGAAATTAAATCATGTTTACATGATGAATTCAGAGTCAAAGACCTTGGTGAACTAAAGTATTTTCTTGGGATTGAGGTAGTATATATGCCTCAAGGTATATGGCTGCTACAAAAGTAGTATGCTCATGACATGTTATAGAAGTATGGTATGGCTCAATGCAAGCCTATGGAGACACCTCTTGATCAGAATGTCAAGCTACAAATTGATGTTGGGAATGACATAGAGGATGTGACAATGTATCAACAAATGGTGGGTAGCTTGATATACTTAACTATTACTCGTCCCTACTTATGTTATATAGTGGGGCTGATTAGTCAATTCATGCAAAAGCCTCACAAACCACATTTAGATGCAGTCAAGAGGATCATGAGATATGTAAAGGGTACTACAAATTATGGGTTGTTTCATGCATATGGAAAATCCCTTGACTTAACAGGGTTTACTGATCTTTTCCTATACTTTATCCTTTTCCTTTTCCTTGCATTTGTCTTCGTGTATTTTATGGCATTGTGGCTGAATATGATCTACTTTCTCACAATAATGACAAGTAAGATGACTTTCAGGCATGAGACTTATTGCAATACTATCCATGTTCTCTAGATGGAAACCTATTAGAGTCTCTATCATAGCCATTTCCTTTCTAGTGGCCTCTCACAGTCAAATCATGTGATGCCAAGAAGCATCCATATTCTTTCTATTTACCTCTTCTGTTAAGAGGGCACTCTCAACGTCCCATAATTTCAGCCCATCCTTCGCATAGAGAGATATAGAGAAAGTGTCCTACAACTCACGTAGAGTTCCAAGTAGAAATAAAGGATACAAAGGATCCTTGAACTCAATCTCATGTGAAGCTAAACGGCTGATGATGGAGTGAAATTTATCCAAGTGTGCAAATATAGAAGTCCCTTCCTTCATGCAAAGGTCCACCAACCATTTTAGCCAATACATTTGAGGCGTAGTACATTGCTTATCATAAAGATTCTTAATTTGTGTCCAAAGCTCATATGTGGTGTGATTTTTAGTTACAATATTGTAGTGAAATTGCTTAGAGAGTGATAAAATGATTGTGGACTTGCATAACTCATCCATTTCATCCCAATCCTTATCCATAATGTTTTTTGGGTTTCACACCCCCATTTTTGAGTGGTCTAACCTACAATTTTTGCACTAAGAGCCGCCATATCTGGGTCTTCCAATAGTTGTAGTTAGTTCCATGCAGTTTCTCAAGATTTGTCTCGAGAACCACTAGCCATCATGAGACCAAATAAGTGCACAGAAGGGAAAAATGGATTGGTGTAATATCCTACAAATTAGTTGCAAAGCCACTGCTAAATTGAGCAGCAAACAAGAGATGCTACCAAAGTGATGAGCCATCCAAAAATTGGAAGCAAAATATTGTCAAGAGGAGGTGACTACCCTCATAAACCGTGAAGTAAACTACAATTATAACATGCTGAGAATAGAGCACATAGGTGAGAATTCAAATCCAAGTATGAGCTATCACTGAGAAAATGCAAATTGTAACTTCTAGGAAAGAACGACAACTAGCAGCGAGTGAATAGGAAACCGCCATTGAGAACTATCAAATGTCAGCATGTCAAAGGCACAATTGACTGAGCAATGATAATGAAATCTCAATACATAGCCGTGTAAGATGAATACATAATTGAAAATAGCATGTCAAAGATAGGTGCTACTCCAAAAAAAAGTTAGATAAGCCTGCTAGGATCTAGTGCATACATATAACAGGAAGAGAGCACAGCCATGAAGTGTAGATTCACTATCTCCCTATAAAGAGCTCAAGCTCAATTGCAATCCAATGCACAATATAACTTCCAAGGTCAAGTAAGTTGCTCAATACATAAAGCCAAATAGTTGCCATTGAAGTGAAACTTGGATGCAACAAGGCTCAAAACATCATGGTGATGACATCCACATATCCAAGATCCATAAAGCATACATCAATATGTGCTTTAAACCTATTAAGTGCATATCCCATTGAAGCAACGAAGGCATGAAATAATAGTCAAGAGGAATATTTCCTAGCTCAAAATTGAAGCTCAAGAAAATATTCGAGTGCATAGACCAATGATAAGTATCAATACATTTGTATGAAGCACTTGAATGACATCTAAGAGCAATAAACATTTAGTGTTTCCTAAGAAAAGCTTGCTATCCATAGTATTACAATAGTGAAATCTTTGCTAAAATTAAGCCAATGCAACCTCAAATCTAACCATTAGCACCTCAAGATATTTTTCAAACATCTTAGTACCAATGCATAGGTGAATGAGCATTAGTGAAGCTCAAAAAATGAAGTAATTACTGCCCTTGTTTGTATTATAGCAAAGTATCTTGAATGTACAAACAATTGCTAAGGTATGCACTTACAAAGAATGCTCCAATAGGTCCCAAATCTTTGTCAAATGCTATAGGAGTTAAAAGAGTTGCCAATGCTTGCAGTAGTGCCAAGGATATGAGTTGGAAAATTGGTGCAAATCACATTGAGTATGTTGATGTGGTTGCTGGTTTTGTTGCTTGTAATGGTTACTTTTGATCACTTATTAAGGCTAAAAAAAGGTGATTCGAGATATGCAACAAGCCTCAAGTGAAGGGAGCAACTTGGGAAGAAGTGGGAGTAAGATTGATGACACCAAAAGAAGCATAAAAACAAGGCACAGAAATGTCCATGCATATATCATAATTTTATCTTTTGTAAAGGGGATAGTATTTACGTTGTTCCAAAAGCACTAAAATACACCCTTACACATGAGGGGGCCACATCCACATCCATGATTAATAAATGGTATACACAAAAGTGTACGTGCATGCATTTGTAAAAGGTTAGAAGTCTTGAAATGTGAAGGCTAAAGCCTTACGAATGCAAATGTAAAAAAAAACAAGGAAATAATAAAAATATGAAGGGTTGTGTGTCTTTTGGGGAAAAGGTGGGGTGGAGTGCATGACTGATTATGTGCCTCTTTCTATCCTTTCTTCCAAGATACACACACTCTCCCTTTATGATTTGAGATTAATGGCAAAGCCATACACATAGATTTTGTGTGCTTTGTCCCTCGTTTTGTGGTTACTTCTGTTTGTGGGAGGGCTTCTTTCAAAGATTCATAACTCGAGAAGAAGAGGGAAAAACTGCCATGGAACCTTCAAGTTGAAGCTTTGTCTTGGGCTAAAACAAACTGAAGGGAAAGAGCTTCTCAATGCTACTGCAATGGCTTTGACACTAGTTGAAGGGAGTGAGCTCGAAGTGAAAGCACGTGAGTGGAAGCAAGAGTTATGGTGGAAGGAGAGAGAGAGAGAGAGAGAGAGAGAGAGAGGATGTGGAAACTTTGGTAGTCACAATGTGTGACTGGCCTTCCCTTTATTCAAATATCCTTGAAATAATAAAGAACAAAGTGATAGTGATGGGTGCTTGCCATCTAGAGTGTACATGTGCATATATGCTATCAGTGTACTAATACATAGGCAACTAGGCGCAAGTGCCTTTGACCCCAAGAGTCCCCTTATGTCCCCTTTTAGCCCCCCTCCCTCTCCCCCTTTTATCACCCCATGTTAAGTAGGTCACATTAGGTGTCCAAAAAGGTGACCCAAAATGTGAAAAATTTTCCCCTCCAAAAATGGTTTTCCCTCCCCCAAAAGCTCTTCTTATGACATGTATAGTCAAAATATGCATTTTTGGTGTCTTTCTGCAATACATGCTTTCAATTTGGTCATTCTCTAACTTGCATTCCACAAATCTTCTCAAGTTTCTATGTGTTGAGATATCGAGCTCCACTCGTGATACGCCAGGGTGACCGTTGTGTATTTATGTCACCGACTTGTCAGTTGCAAACGCGGTTGGTACACCGCCCATGAATAATAGCTACATGATAGCTATCCTTATCTACTCTAGTTCGTGGCTCAGTTAGTATGCCACCTTAGTTAGTTGAGTTTGGTTTGAGACCCATATAGAGGGTTCTTCTATTTCTTTGTACTTGAGTTCTTTTGGCTTACACAACTAAGAAGAGGAAAACTGTTTTCAGCCTCCACCCTTGTGTGTCTTCCCCCATTGTGCAAGCAAGAAAGCTTCAAGTGAGACTCCTTCCTTCTCTCCCACAATTTTGACATGGTATCAGAGCCTTGTTCGTGGTAAGGAGCTCAAGAAAGCAAGCCAAGCTCGCGGTGTTCTGGTAAGAGGAGTAGTGTTGCTTTCATCTTCTGTTTTGGGAGCAGATCTCTGCAGGTAGCACAGCCGGAAAGTGCAGGAGTGCATTGTCTCAGGTTGAGACGCCCTTCGCGGTGAAGCAAGAGGGCAGTATATGCTGCGGGCAAGGGCTTTAGCCCTTGGCGACCTTGTTTTTTTGATTTGAGGCCATTTCGGGGCCTGTTTTGGAGGTGGAAGCTTTCTGCACGCACTCAGGAAAAGGCTTAGTTTTATACTGTGCAGCCACTGTTCTACAGGTCGGTGAATAGTTACTGTAAAAATTGCATTGTATGCTTGTGCGCAGAGACATTGGGAGTTACAGAATCATCCCTGTTGCCTGTTGATGCAAAATCGTCACTAGGAAGTGACTGTGTGGTCAAATACCACTTTCGCCAGTTTTGCAGATTTTCCCTTGTGAGGGTGAAGCTGTGGTTTTTGCAGTGACAGAATTTTTTGCAGTCTTCTGTAATGGCATCTGATTCTCTTTCACAGATTGTCACTGAAAAGCTTGACAAGAACAACTTCCAAGCATGGAAGTTTAGAATGACGAATTTCCTTATGGGAAAAGGATATTGGGAATTTGTTGCAGGAAATGAAGAAGAACCAGTTCTTCCTGATGTTCCCAATCAACAGCAAATGCAGGCATTTAAAGCATGGCATGAAAGAGCCAGGAAAGTTATGTATTGGCTGTCTATCAGCATTTCAGACTCTACGATTGTGCATATTCAGGATGCAAGTACGCCAAAGGAGGCATGGGATACTTTGTCAAAAATATATAGCACAAATACGCAAGCCAGGAAAATGCAGCTCAAGCAAGAGTTGCACAATGTGCAAAGAGAAAATATGAGCATCAATGACTACCACATGAAGGTGAAGAAGATTGCAGATGCACTTGCTTCCATTGGGTCACCAGTGGAAGATGATGATTTAGTTTCTGTGACCTTGAATGGTCTAGGAAAGGATTATGCACAGTTTCGGACATCCATTTCAGTTCGTGAAAGATTTCCTGATTTTGAGGAGCTGGTTGCTCTTCTAATTTCTGAGGAGCAAAGAAATGGTGGTGCATCTTCTTCAGGAGGAACTTCAAAAGAAGCTGTCTTCTACTCAAATGCTGGAAGAGGTAGAGGCAGAGGTAGAGGAGGCCGATATGGAGGCCGTGGTAGAAATCAGAATATGTAGCAAACTCAAGAAAACTAGTCCTATGGAGGAGGACGTGGTAACTCTAGAGGCAGGGGGAGCCAAAGAGGTCGTGGTGGATGGCAAAGAGGCCAAAATGCAAACAGTAATGTTGAATGCTACTATTGTGGTAAAATGGGTCATATGGCTAAAGACTGCTATAAAAAGCAGAATGACATCATGAATGGAAAACTACAACAAGGAAATTATGCATCCTCTAGTAGACAGGGTGATGACAGAAATGAGCATCTGTTTATGGTGCAGCACATGAACAACTCTGTGACAAATGCAGAAGAAAGCAATGATGTATGGTATGTTGACTTAGGTGCATCAAACCACATGACAGGTCATGCAGAATGGATGGAGGATGCAATAAAAATGGAAAAACCAGGATTTGTGGAGACTGGTGATGATACTGCACATCCTATTGTGCAGATTGGAAAAATTCCTTTGTCTATGCAGGATGGGAAAAAGAAATACCTCTCCGATGTATTTCATGTTCCGAATATCACCAAGAATTTGGTTTCTGTTGGTCAAATGGTTGAGCAGGGATTGCAGGTCAGATTTAATCCTCATGGATACTTTGTTGAGGATATGAAAAATAAAGGTCGCTTGATAGCAAAAGGAAAGAAGAAGGGCAGAATGTTTACATTGGATGCAGACATGTCTGAATTGAGTGCAGCAATGTTTGCACATGGGACCGGTGTAGTTGCAGATATTGATATCTGGCATAAACGCATTGGTCATGTTAATGCACAGCGACTTAAATCAATGCAGGCCCAAAATATTATTGCAGGTTTGCCGAAATTCAAGGTTGCAGAAATGCATAAGGTATGTGAAGCCTGTCAATTTGGAAAACAGGCAAGGAAACCATTTCCTAGACATGTTCAAGAGAGTAAGAAGCCATTGGAATTAATCCACTCTGATGTGTGGATAACTAAACCTGCATCTCTTGGAGGTTGTCATTATTTTGTCAGTTTTATTGATGACTATAGCAGAAAAGTTTGGGTGTATTTTATGAAAAAGAAAAGTGAAGTTTTTGGGCATTTCAAAACTCTTAAAGCGATGGTTGAAAAAGAAACAGGCCTGCAGATAAAATGCCTAAGGTCAGATGGAGGGGGAGAGTACCTCTCAAATGAGTTTGCAAGGTTCCTGCAGGAGCATGGCATAAAGCAGCAATATTCATGCAGTCATACCCCACAACAAAATGGAATTGCAGAAAGGAAAAACAGGCATATTGGAGAGGTATCTCGTGCCATGCTCAATGAAAAAGACTTGCTAGATTTTTATTGGGCTGAAGCAGTTGCTATAGCAGTCTACATAATGAACAGGACTCCCACTGCAGCAATACATGGAATGACTCCATAGGAGAGGTATACTGGTAGAAAACCGGATATTTCTCATTTGAAAATTTTTGGTTGCATTGCCTATGTACATGTGCCAGATGAGTTGAGATCCAAGTTGGATCCAAAAGCTGAGAAGTGCATCTTTATTGGTTACTCTCTACAGCAAAAAGGGTATAGATGCTATAACCCTTCTACTCGTAAGTTTACAGTGAGCAGAGATGTTGTTTTTGATGAGATGAGTAGCTGGTATAAACCAGTAAATGTGATTGATGATGTAGATGCACAAAATGGTAATGCTGCACAGAATTCACAGCAGCAGTCACAAAATATTAGTGGACCTGGAGCGTCCTCTAGCAGTGGTTCATATTCTTCGCCATGGATAGGCAGATTGAGATCAGGAGAATCTTCTCAAAGTAAGGCAGATAGTGGTATGCATGTATCACGAAAAGGAAAAGAGAAGGTTGATCAGCCCATGTTTGATGTGAATGTAGGTCACTCTTATGTGGATGGTGAATCCAGTGGCTCAGAACAGAGCATTGATGATGAGTTGGGTATTCCTTCTATTGTTACACCTGGAGTAAGGAAGACCAGGGATGTTGTGAGAGCACCTGGGAGTGAACCTACTTTGCGGAGGTCTACGAGAGCTAGGTATCCTGTGGATAGGCTGAAATATGATGGATTTACAGCCATTCACTATGAATATATGGTCAAAGTGATACAGGAACCAAAACCCACTTCTTTTGAGGAAGCCATGGGAAAAGAAAAATGGGAGAAAGCCATGGATGAAGAAATGGATGCCTTGGAAGCTAATGCTACATGGGAATTGGTACCTTTGCCTAAAGGTAAAAATGCAATTGGCTGTAAGTGGGTTTACAAGGTGAAGCACAATGCAGATGGTTCTGTGAACAGATACAAGGCAAGATTAGTAGTCAAGGGGTATGCACAAACATATGGTATTGACTATGAAGAAACATTCAGTCCGGTTGCAAGGATGGCAACCGTAAGAGCGGTCATTGCTATGGCTGCATCAAAGGGATGGTCTTTACATTAGATGGATGTAAAGAATGCCTTCTTGCATGGTGATTTGCAAGAAGAGGTCTATATGGAGCAGCCACCAGGTTATGTGCATGCTGTTCATCCTGAGTTTGTTTGCCGGTTGAAGAAAGCCTTGTATGGCTTGAAGCAAGCACCTAGAGCATGGTCTGACAAGATAGGACAGTATCTTGTCACTATTGGCTTTCAAATTTCCAAGGCAGATTTCTCACTTTATGTGAGAAAAACAGAAAAAGGTATTATGCTACTTGTCACTTATGTTGATGATTTGATTATGACAGGTGACAGTGATGAAGATATCCTTCATGTGAAAATGCTATTGAAGTAGAAGTTTGAGATGAAGGATTTGGGAGAGCTGCGTTATTTCTTGGGCATTGAGGTGATTAGATCACCAAGTGGGATACAGCTCTTGCAGAGGCAGTATGGATTGGACATGCTATCCAAATATGGGATGACAGGCTGTAAGCCTATTTCAGTTCCTTTGGAGCAGAATGTGAAGCTGAGCACAGATGCAGGTGAGCTTCTAGAAGACCCTACTATGTACAGACGCATAGTAGGAAGTTTGATTTATATGACTATTACCAGGCCAGATTTGAGCTATGCTGTTGGATTGGTAAGTCAGTTTATGCAGGCTCCAAGGAAACCACATTTGGATGCGGCTAGACGCATACTCAGGTATGTGAAGTCCACATTGCAGTATGGACTATTTTATGAGACTGGGGTTCAGATACAATTGCATGGATACACTGATGCTGATTGGGCTGGTAGTATTTCTGATAGACGATCTACCAGTGGATATGTGTTCTCTTTTGGGAGTGCTGCAGTCACTTGGAGCAGCAAGAAATAGCCTACAGTTGCCTTGTCGAGCACAGAGGCTGAGTACAGGGGTGCAGCAATGGCTGCATGTGAGGTAGCTTGGTTGCATAAGCTACTTTATGATATGCATCAGTCTACAGATGGACCAGTTGTCATTTATTGTGACAACATGAGTAGTATACACTTGGCAAATAACCCAGTCTATCATGCTAGAACAAAGCACATTGAGGTGCATTATCACTATGTGCGAGAGAGGGTTTTACTAGGTCTTATTGATCTAGTTTATGTCAGCACAGAGGATCAGGTAGCTGACATATTCACGAAGGCATTGGGCGTAGAGAAGCTGCGCAAGTTCAGAGACCTGCTTGGTGTGCAGGAATTGGGATTGAGCTCGAGGGGGAGTGTTGAGATATCAAGCTCCACTCGTGATACACTAGGGTGACCGTTGTGTATTTATGTCACCGACTTGTCAGTTGCAGACGCGGTTGGTACACCGCCCATGAATAATAGCTACATGATAGCTATCCTTATCTACTCTAGTTCGTGGCTCAGTTAGTATGCCACCTTAGTTAGTTGAGTTTGGTTTGAGACCCATATAGAGGGTTCTTCTATTTCTTTGTACTTGAGTTCTTTTGGCTTACACAACTAAGAAGAGGAAAACTATTTTCAGCCTCCACCCTTGTGTGTCTTCCCCCATTGTGCAAGCAAGAAAGCTTCAAGCGAGACTCCTTCCTTCTCTCCCACAATCTTGACACTATGCTCCCAGCTTCTCTTAGCCATAGGCATACATCCCCAAAATTCTCTCAGCCATAACCACACATCACTCAGCTTCTCTCATTCTTCCATGATCATTCTCTTGTCTCCATTCCATAAATCTTCTCATCTTTCTATCCTCACACAACCATAGTCACACAGCCCCCAGCTTTTTCCAGCCATTGCAACACATCCCCATATCCTCCCAGCCATAGCCACCCAACTTCCAAGTTCTTCTCTTTCTTCCATGGTATTTTTCTTTCTTTCATTCCAGAAAATTCTTATCTTTCTGTGTTCACATTGCCATAGCCACACAACCCTCCTCACTTTCATTTCATACATTTTCCCTTCGAATATTGTTGAGGATTAGACTTTGGGAAGCTTATCTAAGATATAAATAGCTCAGCATGTGGAAGTGGGGGAGACAATGATGATTGGAAAGTCGTCACAATATCTTTTATATTGTAAGTTTTCTTCTATAGGTTCATGTATATAGTGTCTACATCAGTTGATTTGTAAACCCTCTTGAATTACTTTCTTGTCTACCTCTCAATTCTTTGGAATGGCCCATTCCGGATGAGTGGATGCTTTAGACATTAAAAATGAAGATCATACATGCCATTCATAGCTCGTTGAGATTCAAAGAGCTTCAAGATCAATGAATCTTTCACGGTTTGTACTAATTCATGTTTTTGCATGCTTTACACATATTTTAGATTCTCTAACATTCTATATTTTGATTTTTTTGTGATTTTATTTTTCAAACTTCAAAATTATATTAAAATAATTTAGTGGATTTTTGAAAGAAAAAACTTTAAGTCCATGGCCTATAAAAACTATTCACTTGGTCTCATTTTCATTTTCCAACTCTTCAACAACTTCTTCTCTCCCAAGCATCCTTGCGCTTGCCTCCTTCACCCCTTCTTCCATGATGGACCACATTTTTAATAGCTTCATGCAATTCCTTCAGGGCATGGAATTCACTAAGAGATTAGATATTTGCAAGATCTTTTGTTCCAATATCAAGAACTATGATACTATATTGTGGCATGGTCCAAGCTTGCAATACCCTATCGAGTACATGAACACATACTTATGAGAATATAACATCCGGTTCAAGGATTTTGAGGGATGGATGCTATGCAATCTGTTGAAGTATATCAATGGCATGGAGGCATTTCAAAAATGACTAAGTCGTTTTTGTGCAAATCTCACCCTTGGCTACTTCAAGCACCTCACTCCTTAGCAGGCTAGAGAATACGACTTTGATCAGCATGACATTAACTACCTATCATGGAATACCGCCCACTTTTATTTTGTTACTTAATGAAGGTGAGGACCCACTAGCATCAATAGTGGATGCTAAAGAGCATGTGGGAGGCTTACTGAAGGATGTCCTTGATCCAAAGCCTTCACTAGTGTGAACAATGCTAGAGAGGAACCAAAGACTGCAAAAAGTTAAAAGCTCTAGAACTTATGGTTGATAGAGCTATAGTTGCTATGGATAGCACCTTAGGAGATGGCTTAGGTGAGCAAGAGGTTGCATCCTCTATCCTCAATGCAGACTACTGCATAGATGACATGAGTGAAGTCTTCATTGATGTCAAATAATTTGTGTTTCTCCACAATGTGAAGAAAATTTTTGGGAGTGAGGGAGGATGAGGTGTTGTCAATATTGGCAATCACCAATGACTTTCCCCTCATGTCTGATCATATGCCTCTACAGAGTACTACTATCTGAAGCTAGAAGACGTAGAGGCCACACTAATAGCTCTTGGAGATACCATGGACTTGGTGGAGCATGCTACGATTGGTACCCAAGAGTTTGAGGTAGTGCAGGCTAGCTTGGTGGTAGGACAGGTGCCCTTGGAAGAGCACCAAGCACCCTGATCGATGAGTGACAGGTCAAGTGTGGACTTGATCAAACCCTTGAAATTTGCCATTGATGCCAAGCAAGAAGTAAGTGTATCAATAATATGTATAGATACTTTATTTTAATAAGTATACTATTCCGAGCTCCATTGTTGAGATTCAAGCTCATCAATATCACTGACATGACGGAGCTTATCTAGACATCCATTATCCTAGCTATCACCATCCATGTGTGTTGTAATAATTGAATCAGTCAGACTCAACCACAATTAGTAGTATGTTCAATTAGTGACCTAGTTCATTTTGTATGCGTGACTTAGACCTTAGTAGAGTTATTCAGTCGAGAATGGTGAAGGAATAATGGAATAAGAGAAAGTACACTACTCTCTGTTCATGGCTCCCATTCTTGTTTGCCTCTTCCCTTCTCTTTGAACATGGTATCACAGCTTGGATTTGTAGAAGTTGGAGATGTGGAGCTAGAATTGACCTTCAGTCTGTGAGAAACCCTACAACAACACATTTTTTGCAAAAGCTATATCTTGCCTACAAAAATGATTTTTGGAAAAATAGCCACAATCCTTGACTATTTTAGCACGATCTACAACTTTGTAGAAGAAAGTTTTTTCAAAATTTGCATAGATTTGGAGATATTCAATACAAACCTATGCAGAATGGTTGTTTACTGTAGTGGATAGCATTCATGATCGAATGATGCTTCATTATTCTAGGATTCTTTGAGCATTGGCTACTTAGTTCGGAGGTGTTTTATTGTTGGTATAATATGTCCATTGTGGCTGGTTATTGAAAGAGTGAAGGCCCTTCTTCATGTATTGTAATGTATCTGCCTTGATCACACGACGAGTGACGTTTTAGTAGTTACCCAGAGTTTACCTTCTAGTCGCTGCCATCCATACCCTAACCATAATGATTAGATTTTTTTCGGCTAGTTAACCCTAGGTCTACCCCGTAGGGGAAACGTCCTGCTGTTACCTATAGAGGACTGACCTAAAGGTTCCTAATTGACCTAACAATCACTTATCAACAACTAGCTCACATTCGGAGGTGTCCTTCAAGAGGCTTCTTGTCCGGAAGGAGCGACTGCCATTACCCTTGGTTCATGGAGTACAATGCTTTTTTCCAGTAGTAGACCAATGATTTATGAAATCCCTCACAGTGCTCTAGCACAGTTGCGGTACCTTTCCCCTAAGATAATTTACAATTCGAGTACTGAGACTAAACCCTAGGTATGTTAGCAAATTGGCCCTTCCTAGAGTTTCTTCCTAGTGTTTGTTTTTGGGAAAACCTCTCGGCTACCAAGACCACCCTACCATAGGATTGGCTTTGTCGGGAATCCATCCATCTGCTTCCCTCTATGGAAGTTCTTAGTTATCTAATTACCTACCACGTGCACATTATGTGAATTATATAAAAATAACTTCATTAATTAAAAAGAATCCTTTTATGTACAGTTGTTTGTTTGTGTAATTTACTCATGGATATACAATCAAAATAAAACAAATTCATTGATTATGTTCCATAATGTGTGTTCTTTTGCCTATACAGGAGAAAAATTACAATTTCACGTGTTGCCTCATCTGGTGCATCTGCATGTCACCAAGATCAAATCCACCTATAGCTAGAATTTTTAGGTGTCCCAAGTAGAACTTGGGCCATACAGGGGACCAAGTAGTTCCTAGGTGCGTAAAGGATTTAGTAGCCAGAGCCCTTGTGGCACCTTAACCACCTCCTACTTTTAATACAATCCCTGCTAGGAGACCTCTTGTCATCAGAGTCAGTCCATGCTTCCGTGGTGGAAAAAACATCCCCTCTTGGTATGGGGATTAAACACCTATCCTTGGGGAAGGTATAGGATTCCTCAATTTATATATGTTCCAATACTTAATTCAATCAAAATCTAATCTAGAAAATCACAAACAAGATTGATGGCTTCAAGTAGTTATGACTTCAATCAATCATGCAACTTTCAAGGACTTCAATCAATCATGCAACTTTCAAGTGATGATTAATATAGTAGCAATTGATACTTGAATTTCACATAATAAACTCTTTCCCTTGGAATTTAACTAAGGGTATCTAGATTTTGGGGTCTCTAACTTTCCAGTTTAAGGTTTATTCTTATAACCAAGTTTCTTGGCCTTAAGTATTTTCTTTAACTAAGAGATCTTTTGGGTCTTAAAATCTTCTATTGAAGCTTCTAGTTTAAACTATATCCTTGACTAATTTCTTTGGGGTTCATTCTTAATAAATTCCTCATGATTTTTCTTGAGTTTTAGAATTTTGTAGTTTTTCTAACAGTTTCTAGCCTATAAGATGTTCTAATAATTTACCAAGTGAATACTCTAAGATAGTAGTATTTCTTAAGAGACTTATCTTATTTCTATTGAATTTGGATATAATTTTTTAGAAAAACCTGTGGTATCATGATTGGTAAAGGGTTGTTATCCGCTCCCGTGACTCTGTTAGTGACTCCCATGCTCGCAACTCCAATTGTTGCTGCCACGTTAGTAGGGTCATTCACAAGTTCTACTTTTGGATTCTTTTTTTCGGGGCCATGAACGAAATATGATTTGTAGAAGAAGAAGAACACGACAATAATATTGGTTGGCAAGGGTGTAAGACTCAGGTGTAAGACTCTCGATGATGATGATAGTTATTGTGGGATTCAATGATGTAAACCTCGTGGATGGTTCTTCTTACCTCGTAGAGAGCAATACTTCTCTCTCTAGTAGATGGAATAGGGACAAGAGTAGAGGCATGACTTCTAACCAGATTGATAGAATAGGATAAAATTCTTCAATGTATTCTCTTCTTAGATTAGAGTAGAAGAGGATGAGAGACCTTCAGCGTATCCCCTTCCTTGGGTTGAATGGAATGATGTCTCTTCATCTCACAGATTAGAGTCTCCTCCTTCTCGATCAGCATCTCGTCCTCATCAAGATTGCTCTTGTTCCCCTTCCTGGTCATCCCCAAGCCCTCAATTTATAGTTTTGTAGGGGGGTAAAAGAGAGGACGCTTGCTTTTTAGCGTTTTTTGATGACATCATTGATGACAAAGAGATCACACTTTCTTTTAGTGCTTTTGATGATATCATTGTGATGATGTCAGAGAGGGAGCTCCATTTTTGTAGCGCGAAGATAAAAATTTATGAATTTATGGGTGAGCACTGCATGGTGCGTTGTTAGAGGTAGTCGCCACTCCAAGGCTAAGGCATAGACCTTGGCGTACTTGAAAATAGGCTACAAAGGCTTCATTGGCACCGTTGGCTGTGCAGAAGAAGCTCCCACTAGCTTGTAGGGAAAACTTCCTAGGAGGTCACCCATCCGGATAGTGCCATCATCCAAGTGCACTTAACTGCCAAGTGACTATCCACTAGGCTAGTTCTTTTTCTTGTTCTATACTACAAACATAATTTTAATAAGCTAGTCTTGGGAGGGTCTCCCAAGTCTTTCTTCCATGAACTGGCATATAATACCTCATTAATAATAATAATAATTATCTTCATAATGAGATTCAATTTCATAATTAGAGTTAGTTTTTAAAAATGTGCAACATAAATCAATTTTCTTTGGAATGTATACACACATTAAAATAAACTAAGTAATGGGGACATTACATGTATACATATTGGGACATGCAATCAGTGATGCTCATATGGATATGTTCTAACTCCTAGATGTTATGGAAAATTTTTGAGATGCTATGAGGTGCTATTGAGTTGAGAATACCTTAGTTATTATACACTTTTCACGGCTTGATGGGACCTAAAATGGGCTGGCACTGGCTATGGCACTAGCCGGACCTCATGCTCATGACACACAAATACCCCCACGGCCTTGCGGACCAAGAGCGTCAATCCAATGCTAAAGGAAAAACTGTCCTAAAGCTTAATTCCTGCGTTTATAGTTTATAGTCCAACGTTTCCCTAAAACTCCTCAAAGGGAGAACCCAAAGTACATAGGCATAACGCCTCGTCACATGCACATAGGAGGCACTCCACTGACTAATAGTCGGAGCCCCACTGCAACTCTCCTACATCGCAGGGATTGGCCCTTTGATGCGTTGCTAAACATATAACACAAACAAACACAAACTCCCCTCTTTTATATTTCTGGTATTTCCAAGAGATATACCATGTTTCCTCACTTCACAGTCCCTTAGAAAACTGACCCTCTATCCTACAACAAGGGATAACCTCACACTCTCAATCGTGGGTCAAAGTCCTAAGAAAACAATTGCTATGCAGTCCACGAGATTTTCCTTTGATACCATGAACCATGCATAGTGCACAATGTGAATGGTTTAGTGCACAAACAAAAGAAAATCAGCATTGTGTATCAGGCGAAACCAATCTTTTCATGATTTTCATGCTAACGTTTATGTATTGAAACAAGGAGACACTGAGCTTTATGCTCATGTGCATTTTCCTTTATTTCAAAACAACATCCTATAACCATGATGCAACACATAAATCAGGTTTAAGGTTATACTTTGACGCTCAAACTCCCCTCTTACCCTACTGTTTAATGTTTTACATTCATTGATAGGTGTAGGAGTCATTTTATGTGTATTTCTTTATAAAGAAAGCGATAAATATGAACAGAAACATAGAAATGAGGGTAAACCGAGGCCAACCTCGTGCTCTACCTTCATTATACATTGCACAAACACATGTAATTTTTTGGAATTTTTCTTTTATCGTTTTTTAAAATTTCCCCATTTAAAACCCATTTTCACCATTTTTGGTATTTTTCTCTATTTTATTCAATAAAAAATGACTATAAATTAAGATTGATAATGGGCTGTGGCCCTTAGGTTCCTTGACAAAAAAATTTCAGGTTTTTGTTGATGTTATGTCTCATATTTTCCCTTTATTTTGCAAAAAACTCCATTTTTACCCCTTAAACGCGTGTTTTACGGGTTTTATGACATTAATTTCAGCCATATCACTTGTGATTTTCTGATTTTTTGAGCATAAACCGATCAAACTCATAGCAAACAATAGCATAATGCATAATCAACCCATGGGAACAATATTTCATCAACCAAATAACATAAAAACTCATTTATTCTTCATAGAAATTGACTTACCGCTTAGGCTTTGTATCTCGGGATCTTGGTTTTGGTACGGGACTGCATGTCAGCCCTCATTCAATGTCCAGCACTTTAAAAATCAGCAATCTTCATGTCTTCATCGATCCGGAAGTAATCCGGTCTCATCCGGACAAGCTTTCATTCACCATTCTTCATTTTCCTCTTGCACACAAGAACAGCCCCTTAAGGGAGAGAGAGGGAGGAGAGAGAAAGATTAAAATCAGAAATCTTCATCCAGGCCACCATTGGACGAGCGAAGGACGGCGATATGCTCGGCCCACAGGGGGGAATCGAGGCCCAAGATCTGTTCCATGGGTTGTATGCAACCCCCCAATCATGAGAGAGAGGAGAGAGGGCGCAAAATTTGGCGTGAAGATGATGGCACCTCCATCTCCTCCTTCATCTTCTCTCTCCACTTTTTTTCATCTTGTATGCTTAAAATTTTGATTGGGGGGGGGGGGGGGGGGTCCAAAATCAAAAGGCATGCCCAATTTTGGCCTCCCAAGTGTCCACCTTTTCATATCTTGACCATTTTGTGGCCATTTCCCTGTCCTGGCTCCGATTTGAGCTTTGAAAAATCCTGGGCATCCGGCTTGACATCTCGCATTGCCTGGCAACTCCTGACAATCCGCACGATAGTTTGAAAAATGATCAAAAATCAACAAGTGTCGCTCGGGCGCCTTTTAAGAGTCGTATTTCACTTGGTGCTTAAAATTGTCCTAGCTGGAGCTGCCGCCTTCGATGTTGAATATTTTTCCCCTAAATTCCAGATTTTTTGGAAAATTTTAGGGACATCGCGAGCTCAAAATTCCACTGTCATTGGCGACCACGGGATAGGGCGACTCAGCCCGTCGAATCCCACAACAGATTTGCATAAAACAACCAAAAGAAGCATCAAGCTAATACAAAATAGATACACTAAACACAACACAATGCTCACCCTACCCCCTGACAAAACCAAGGCATGACATCCACAAGGAGTAGGCCGAGCATAATCTGATAAAAGGTTTGAAGTTAGTCACTAACCAACTGCTCCAACATGGCCAAACTAAAAAGAACTATCAAAGAGGTTGCCCTAAGTGGTGGTTTGAACTACCTACCTAACTAAGGACAACGTAACCAGGAGCTCCTACTAGGCAAGGACTCCTATAGCCTGATCAAAAGTATTTTCTTTTAGCACATTTCTTCTTTTAGGGTTTTTATGTTTCCATACTCGGGCATGTAAAAAGGAGGGAGCTGAGCGTAGTGACCCAAGGAGAACAGGGCATCGGCCTCAAGTCCTGTCTCGGTACCCAAGAACCTACCAAGCCCTCGCAAGGTGGCACTTAATCCTTTACTGACGCTCACTTTTATTTTCTCTCCAACCTTCCTTACTTTCTTCTTTTCCAGCAAGATGCCACCCCTAGGAAGACAAGGCATCGGACTCGTCCCCTGGAACCTACCAGGCCTTCGCTAGGCGATGATCAACTGCTTATAAATTTTCCTTCCTTTTCTTTTCTATTTTTATAGGGGGTAGAACCCCTTTTTACACACCTTTGTATATATTTATTGTCTTTTAAATATTCAGGGTTTTTTTCCTCTCTATCATCATCATTTTCCCTTTTGGCAGGCTTCTCTAACTACCTCACAACTAACAAGAACTCCTAGAACGGCTGCCTAGCAGGCTAGCAGAACAGGGTCACTAGAACTGCCTTCAAAAATAGGTCTTTTGATGCCTGACAATGTCCTTACAGGAGGCAACGACTACTCAGGCCTCCCTCAGTCATACTTAACCTAAACCTGGGACTTCATGCCTTGGTCACCGGTCCCCAATCAAGAAAAAAAAAATCCCCTATAAGTACACAGACACATATAGCATAAAACACGGTACTCATAAAGGAGAAATATCACCTGGATAGGGCTACGAGAAGCTTCCGCGCAACAAAAGGCTCCTTCCAAGCTCTTCTTCTGAACCTGTCTAGCACAAAACTAAAACAAGAAACCCTTAACCGCACTTGTACTAAAAAGTCAACTGGCCCTCTTGGCCTAATGAAATAAAGCATTTCACGACAAAAACTGATCAGCCCTCTTGGCCTAACAAAATCTGGAAGTAATATCCAAAGCAGCTAGCCTTCCTAGCTTAAAACTAGATAGGTCATTTTAGTCCACATAATGCTGATGTCCTTGGCATATACATCACACCCTAACAGAGTACGCAGGGTGCCAAGGATAGCACATCATAGGTCGACTAGCCCCATGCTACTCATGCAAGTTGGCTAAAAGCTTGATCTTGTATTTTTTTATCTTAGGTTTTTTTTTTGTAGAGCTACAAGTCCAAGCCTTTCCACAAATAACTCATCAATAAGGCCGATCCCTTCTTGGGCACTATGAGCTGAGTGAACGGCCTCAGTGGGCTTGCATGTCCTACATTTATTGCAATCTGAATAAATTGGTCCTTCAAGCGGCTGAGTAGCTCTTTCAAGAGAAAGAATCATAGCGTTATACTCATTCGAACCTCCCCTATTTGGGTTTTCACATAAATCAGTGCTGTGACCCAAACTAGGTAGAGCTTCATACCGAGGCACATCACATGGGTGTATCGCAAGGCAGTGTATATTGTCAGATGTATATCTAGTCTTATCCTCTTGGGGGTTTGACAAAATATATCCAGATGGGATCCTTGGCCTTGCATCCGATACTCCTGCCATACTTTTGGAGATTTTGGGTCTCCAAACCCATCTCACATTTCCCTTAATATTCTTGCATTCCCTTAATTTTCTGCACTGGTCTAACAAACTCAATGCAAACTTATCCCTATGGCCAAATGGCCTCACATCCTTATGACCTTTATGAAGCACAGGTGGACTTTTAGCATTTTGCATCCTCTTTACAAAATATGTCTTTACTTGTTTACGTCCACACTGTGACTTGTTACTCGTAGGGACCATGCTTTCACTAAAGGAAACAACATCCACTCGGAAGCATGATTCACTTGGAGACGATAAAGGTCTCTCAAAAGCTTTACTAGCAACAGAATTAGAACCACACACAGAATGCTTATCAACACTCATAGGCCCATTGGTGCGATCCATATTGCCATCACAACTACCTTTCGTGGAAGTGTTGCAAGCCCTAATGGGACTTACATGGCTTGGAACCTTTTCACTGATAGGCATGCCATTACTATGCATAGGATGGCCATTTTCTACTTTGAGATTTTGGCCACCAAGGTTCCCCTCATAGGCTGTCTTGGTATCAACAAGTGAGTTGTCTTCTTGCAGAAATGATTGGAAGCTAGGATGCACTTGCACTGAGCGGGGAAAACTCCAAAAGTTTTCCCAACATCTTTGAACATGACCCTCATAATCAATGGCATGCATTTTTGCTTCCCTTAACGACTTAGAATTCCGCAGTGCAAGAGTATGGACGGATTGGTTCAAGGGAACCTTGACCCTGTGCAATTGACCTTGGGGCCAAAGGACCCAACAAGGTGGTACTTAAGTTTCATGGCTAGCAAAAAGATAATGGATCCACCTCTATTGAAGTCTTATCAAACTCTTCTAATAAAGCTACAAATAGTACATCGGTAGATGAGGAGACTATCAAACAAATCTTTCCCAAGAGAAGAGAGGCATAGTCCCTAATAGTGGGCACTATAGGCCAACTCCCAAAAGAAGCGAAATCCTTGTTGTTAATGGCTAGCAAAAAGATAATGGATCCACCTCTATTGAAGTCTTATCAAACTCCTCTAATAAAGTTACAAATAATACATCAGTACACTACAAGGGAATGGGGCAATAGCGACGGACATTTACGACGCAAAAAAGTAGTGTCGCTAAAAGTGTTGCCATAATTTACATCACTAATTCTATTAGTGACACAAATATCGATACAAAAAATAGCAACGCTAATAGAGACACTAATAGTGGTGCATATAGCAACGCTAATAGCGATGCCGATCTAAGAAAAAAGTTTCGAAAACCCGAGCGTAACATTTTTCGAGAAAACACTTGCGAGAAACAGAGAGCTTAAAGCTTTGAGAGGGAGAGAGAGAGAGGAAGAGGGAGAGAGAGAGACAGAGAGAGAGGGAGATCATCACCATCGTCACCGTCACCGCCACTATACACGAAGAAGAAAGAGAAGTGTGCAAGGGAGAAGGGAGGGAAGGTGCAAAGAGAAGGTACAAAGGGTTTCATCTTTAGGCCTTTGAGGTAGATACATTGCCTCTTCTTGCTTTATTTTTGTACATGGAAAGAGAGGGAGGGAGGAAGGGAGGGATAAGAATGAAGGGAGAGGAAGAGAGAAAGAGGGAGAGAAAGGAAACAAAGAGAAAGAGGAAGAGAGAAATGAGAGATGAAGGGAGGGAGAGAGGAGAACAAGTGAGAGAAACAACGAGAGAGAGAGAGAGGGGGAGAAACAAAGAGAGAGGAAGCAAAGAAAGGGAAATAGAGAGAGAAAGAGAGGAGGAGAGAAATAGAGAGAGGGAGAGGGAAGGAAGAGTGGAGGAGGAGGTAGAAAAGAAGGGTGAGGTAAAGAGAGGAAGGAGAGTGAAAAGAAGAGAGAGTGAGGGAGAAAGAGAGATAGAAAGAAAAAATAGAGTAAGAGAGAGGGTGAGAGAAATAGGAAAACAATGAGAGAATGAGAGAGAAGGTTAAGAAAGAAAATTAAATGGAGAGGGGGGAGAGAGAGATAAAGAGAGGTGGGGTGACATTTGTTTCAATATCTTTGTTTCTTAAGCTTTTTATTTTCTATCTTTGATTGTCTTTGCAATGATATGAGTTGAGTGAGAGTGGGGAGGAGGGAGAGAAATAGAGAGAAGAAGGGAGGGGAAGGAAGAGAGAGATGGAGAGAAATAGCGACGAATTGATCGCATCGCTAATAGTGACGCGAATAGCGATGACGGGGGTAATTTTTTCTATGAATAATTCCGTCGCTTTAAATGTCGTTATTGGGTCTATATGTTGTAGTGGTAGATGAGGAGGATATCAAACAAATCTTTCCCAAGAGAAGAGGCATAGTCCCTAATAGTGGGCACTATAGGCCAACTCCCAAAAGAAGCGAAGTCCTTGTTGTTAATGGGTGAATACCTCCTTCTTGAACCAGGACTTACTTTTGAAATTACCTTTGATAGTGAGATTGTAAAGAAAGACTAATCAACAATGGAAATGAATAGGAAATCAAATTATTCTAAATTACACACAACAAGAAATGTATCAAATTGAATTATAATCATGGCCATGCCATGTAACATCTTCTATTACCATATCACAATGTAGCCATGAGCTACAAACCAAGTACAAGAAGTTGTAAAGACAAGAATGATAAAATTGTGATAATGCCAAAGAATGATGCTACATTAGCACTTCTTGCCTTTTTATACTAATTCCTAAGTTCTATTTTCTCTTGGCTCAATTATTTACAAAATTTATACTTAGAATAGGCTTCAACTCTCATGTTGATAATTTGTTTCATTACAAATCATCCCCTCCTAGAGATGTTTTGTCCTCAAAAATGAAGATAATGAGGTAATAGGTAAGTTTTTAATGAAGCAAATTATGTCGATGAAGATCCAAAAGCATATGGAAGCACTTTGTGTGAAGAAACATCACAATGGACCTGAAATAGTGAATTGATTGGTTGCTGTCCAAATAGGGTTGCATTAGTAGTATTGCTATAACTTTTGATTGGAGTGTCCAAATTTATTGTTTGAAGTGTAAAGATGAAATGCACAACCTGAGGCATCATCTCATACCATCAAGACCACTTTTTGATGCCATTAATGTAATTTAATTAATAACAATAATTTAAAACAACAAGCTATCCCTACATAGACTATCATCATTCATCTTGCAAAAGCCATGGAAAAGCGTCCAAATAAGAAGAGGGTTGCCAAGTGGACTCTTCCATTGGTAGGCCCTTCCATTTGATAAAAAAATATGTGAGAGTTTGGTTCCTAAGAACCTTTTCACACTTCTCAATAATCTTCTTAGGTTCATAGACAATCAGTCCATCTTCATCAAGTGGTGGAAGCTCTTCAATAACGTATACATCCTACCCAATATACTTCTTCAATTGTGATACATGAAAAACATCATGTATCTGAGTAGTTGTGATACATAAAAAACATCATGTATCTGAGTAGTTGAAGGCAGTTGGAGATTATATGCAAGCTCTCCAATCTTTTTCAACACCAAATACGGCCCATAAAATCTGTGAGCCAACTTGTTATTTCCACCCTTGAGGGATGCATAATGAGCCTTGAGCACCTTAAAAAAGACCCAATCTCCAATATCAAACTCCATGTGCCTCCTTCTATCATTAACATAGGACTTCATGACATATTGTGCCTTTCATATGTTTTCTTTACATTGCTTTGTAAGAATCTCCATTCTTTCAACTCATCCTTTGCTTGTGGATTCACATCTTCATGAAACATAACTGAAGGAATTTGAACCTTGTATCCATAGAGTGCTTCAAAAGGAGCCATCCCAATGCTCATATGATATGTATTGTTGTAGCAAAATTCAGCAAGGTGTAGCCAATTATCCCAAGATGATTGCATGTCATGAAAATAATGTCTTAAGTATACTTCCACCCATCGGTTAACCCTTTTGGTTTGGCAATCGGTTTGAGGGTGGTAAGTGGTACTTGGGACAAGAGTAGTGCCCATGGAAGTAAATAAACCCTTCCAAAAATTTCCCATGAATCTAATGTCTCTATTTGACACTATCCTCAAAGGCATACCATGCAGCTTCAACACTCCTTCCATGATTTGGTTAGCTACTTACTTTGCTAAAAATTGTGTCTTGGTTGGAATAAAATGGAGCGATTTGTTAAGTTTTTCCACCACAACAAAAATGTTATTCCAACCGTGCCTTGTGGTAGGGAGGCCCATAATGAATTCCATTGAAATGTTGGTCCATTTTCCTTGTGGGATAGGTAAGGGCTGAAGGAGATCGACTGGTAATAAATATGAATCTTTATTTTGTTGACATTCCAAACAATGAGAGACATACTCCTTCACATCTTGCCATAGGTCTTTCCAATAGAAACTCTTGTGCACTTTGTCAAAAGCCTTAAAGAGACCAAGATGACCAGCCAAGGGCAAAGAATGCATTTCTTGAAGGACTTTTAGCCTAAAGTTGCTTTGAGGGATCAAGTAGACCTTTCATGTAATGAAGCATTCAACCAAGAAAAGAAATCTAACTAAAACTAAAATAGACATAAAATAAAAAAGAACTATTGCACCAAAACATCTTGCCATGTATTAATGATGAGAGTTCCAAAAATACATGATAGCCATGGCTGATGCTTCATCTAGCAAGAAGAAAGCTAACATTAAGAAAGTGAACAATAAAAGTTTATGAATGAGCCAAAAGATGTATTCTTTTAGCCTCTTGCCTTCTTTATCCTAACTCCTCATCTCCAAAGTTAAGGGTACATTTACATAGGCAAGGGTTGAATTAACAAGGGCTAGAAATTACAAGGTATGGAATTAGCACGATTCCAAAGTACAAAAATATCAAGCTATTTTCTTTTATGACAAACCATCCCATCCTAAGATGGTTTTGTCCTAAAAACCAAGGATAAATGGACCAAATCCAAACCCAGGATGATAGTAATCATGTCCATGTAGCTCCGATATGATAGGAAAACACTTTCCATATAAGAGAGACCTTTATGTATACCAAACCTGTGAGTAAAATGGCTGTTGTCCAAATAGGGCTGATTTACAAAAACTATCATAACTTTTGATAGAGTGGTCCAAATGACACATATGAAGTATAGAAATGAAGTATACAATCCCTAGTATCACCCTATAACGTCAAAATCAATTTTTGATAAAGTCAGGATAGTTTTATTGCCAACAATAATATCTCACAGCAAGCTGTCCCTGCATAGTTTGTCATGTATCATCCTCCAATAACCAAGGGAAATGATTCACATACGTGGATCGTTGCCAAGAATATTCCTCTATAGGTAAGCTCTTCCACAAATGAGGTACTCAGTAAGAGTACGATTTCTGAGCACTTTTTCTCTCTTTCCAATAATACTTTCAAGTTCATATATGACAAGTCCTGCTTCATCCATTGGTGGGAACTCTTCCAATACCTGCACATCAGGTCCAACATACTTCTTAAGCTGTGAAACATGGAATACATCATGTATTCTAGTGGAAAAAGGTAGTTTGAGCTTATAAGCAAACTCTCCAACTTTGTCCACTACCAAATATGGTCCATAAAATCTGTGAGCAAGCTTATTGTTCCCACCCTTTAATGAAGCATAGTGTGTCTTGGGCACTTTAAGAAACACCCAATCTCCAACTTTGAAGTCCAAATGTCTTCTCTTCTCATTGGCATAGGCTTTCATTACTTCTTGTGCTTTCCTTATGTTGTCCTTGCATTATCTCATGAGCGTCTCCATCCTTTCCAACTCTTCCTTTGCTTGGGGATTGATATCTTCATGAAACAAAACTGATGGGATTTGGACTTTGTACCCATAAAGTGCTTCAAATGGGGACGTACCTATGCTCATGTGATACGTGTTGTTATAACAAAATTCAGCAAGGTGGATCCAATGATCCCATAAAGCTTGTGTGTCATGACAATAATGACTAAGGTACACTTCCACCCAGTGATTGACTCTCTCCGTTTGCCCATCGATTTGGGGGTGATAGGATGTACTAGGAGTGAGAAAAGTACCCATAGAAGAGAATAGACTTCTCCAAAATTTTCCCATGAATTTTGTATCTCTATCAAATACTATTCTCATTGGCATACCATGCAGCTTGAATACACCTTCCATAAATTGCTCAGTCACTTGCCTTGCTGAATATTGTATTTTGGTTGGAATAAAGTGGGATGATTTAGTCAATCTATCAACAACCACATAGATACTATTCTATCCATGACTAGTAGTAGGTAATCCCGTTATAAAGTCCATGGAAATGTTGGTCCATTTGCCTGTAGGAATAGGTAAAGGCTGAAGGAGTATGGATGGTAATAAAGTGGAGTCCTTATTTTGTTGGCACTCTAAACACTTGGATACATGCTCCTTGACGTCCTTCCATAAACCCTTCCAATAAAACTTTTATGGACCTTGTCAAAGGTCTTGAAAAGACCCAAATGACCAGCCATTGGTAATGAGTGCATCTCATGGAGCACTTTCAGCTTGAATTTACTGTTAGGAACCAAGTACACTTTGCCCTTAAACCATAAGAGTCAATTATGCACTTTGAAATTTGGAAATTCTTTATCATGTCCTTGCTGTAATTTCTTTAAAATCTGGACAGCATGCTCATCCAGCTCATATTCTTCTTGGATGTCATTTATCCAATCCTTATAAATTATAGACACTGTAGATAAATTGCATGCCCACATTCTAGATAATGCATCAGCCACCACAACGTTACCCTTTCCAACCATGTATACTATTTCAAAATCATATGACTGCAAGGTAGCCAGCCATCTCTTTTGCTTGGGAGAAAGGTTGGGCTGTGAGAGAAAATACCTCAACACCCTATGATCACTTTTGACTTTAAAATGTGTTCCATAGAGATAATGATGCCATTTCTTGATCGCATGTAGAATAGCAAGCATCTCTTGCTCGTACACATGCATCTCCCTCTCTTTATCATCAAATTTTCTGTTCTCAAATGCAATGACACCATGCTCTTGAACCAAAACAGCTCCTAAACCTCTACTACTAGCATCCGTGTAGATGGTAAAAGTCTTGGAAAATCCAGGGCAAACTAGTATTGGTGCTAAAACAAACAATTGCTTCAGCTCATTAAAGCTCTTGTCGGCGATTTTGTCCCAAAATAAGGCCTCTTTTTTTAGCCGATCCGTAAGAGGAGCTGCAACATGAGTATAATTCTTCATAAACCTACAGTAAAAAGATGATAACCCAAGTAAACCTCTTAAAGAAGTAGCGTTAGTTGGGGTAGGCCATTGTTTGACGCATTGCACCTTCATAGGATCCACTTTGATTCCATCTTCTCCCACTATATGACCCAATTATTCAACTTCATTTGTCATGAATGAATACTTAGTTGCCTTGGCAAATAGTTTATGCTTCCTCAATATATCGAAGACTTCTTTTACACGCTATAAATGGTCCTCTTTTCTCTTGCTATAGATCAAATGTCATCAAAGAACACAAAAACGGTCCAAAATAGCAAGGGCTAAAGTATCTTATTCATAAGAGATTAGAATGTGGCTGGAACATTGGATAAACCAAAAGGCATAACCATGAATTGATAGAGGCCTCTTTCCGTCCTAAAGGCTGTTTTAAACTCATCCCCTTCCTTCATGTGTATTTGATGATACCCTGACCATGAATTGATAGAGGCCTCTTTCCGTCCTAAAGGATGTTTTAAACTCATCCCCTTCCTTCATGCATATTTGATGATACCTTGATCTCAAGTCAATCTTGGAGAACACCTTAGCATCCTTCAATTCATCTAGGAGGTCATCCATTCTAGGTATTGGATACCTATTCTTGATAGTGACCTTGTTAAGATCGCGGTAGTCGATACACATGTGAAAAGAGCCATCTTTCTTCTTTACAAGAAGGATCAGAGAGGCAAATGGCAATTGGCTTGCCTTGATGAGACCCATTTCTAATAGCTCTTTCACTTGGCGCTCTATCTCTTCCCTTTCCACTTTGGAGAGGCCATATGGTGGTTTGTTAATAGGCTTGGTGTTGGGTAGCAAGTCTATAGGATGATCCACTTCTCTTTTGGGAGGAAGAGAAGTATATGGCTAAAAAATATCATTATAATCCTTCGGCAACTTGCAAAGACATGGATCTATGTCATTGGTAGGAGATGATCCTCATCAATCTTTGAAAGAAGAATAGTGAACATGCATGCCTTTGCATTTATATTCTTTTTAATCTTCTTAGGGTTGATCACCTCCATTTTCTTCTTCTCAACACCATGTAGAATTACTTGCTGTCCATACCATTGAAATTCCATTTCCAGCTTGCTAAGATCCATAGTAAATCTGCCCAAATATTTTAACCAATTGCAGCCAGGTATAATGTCAATGGGACCCATTTCTAATGAGATCAAACTCACTGATGTAGTGCACAATGGAGATAGAGTAATAGGAACATTTGGGCAGCATTGATTACTATTTTCAAAGTCTCCATTTTCCACTAAGGGAAGAAGGCATATCTTGTGTACTCAATTTCAACCAATTGAGTGATTTGGAATTAATAAAGCTATGTGTGCTGCCCGTATCAATGAGTATGTGAGTGGTCCTTCCATTGATTTGGCCTTTGAGGCGTAGAGTATTGTCCCCTCTTGAACCACTCCATGCGTCATTTGATATGGAACATAGCAAGGGATGTAAATCAGTCCAAGAATCATCCATATATTGACCGCCTAGATCAAAAGGAAAGCCTTCCATTGGGTCATAAAACTCGTAATGGATACTCTCTTCATTTTCATGCATCTCTTCTTGAGTAGTAGAGCCTTCAAGCTGTGCTAGACTTCCCTCAATAGGTTTAGCATCAGAATCATCTTCAAAAAGCATATTAACCTTCAAATTCTTAGCCTTACACTTGGACTTCAGGTCGGGTGACCATTTCTCCCTACACTTGAAGCATAGCCCTTTGGCATACATTTCTTTGAGCTTGTCATTAGACACTCTTTTTCAATGGGAGAGATGAAGAATTCAATCATAGCATTCTTTAGTGCTTTCCAAGATAAGAAGTCATGCCCAATTCTTGTTATATATCTCCACCAAGTATGTGCATAGCCTTCTACATGAGGGGCTGCAAACTTCACTTTGGCATTTTCGGGCCTTGGATAAAGGGAAAAGTACATCTCCAATTTGTCAAACCACTCCAACTCCGTGGGTGAAGGATTCTCTCCTTTGAAATTTGAGATGGCAATTTTCTCTTTATACTCTCTTTCATATTGAGGTGGCTGCCCATTATGGTGGTGCTGTCCATTATAGTGTTGCTGTCCAAAAGAGTTAGCAAATGAGCCTTATCTAGGGAATTCATTATTCCAAGTTCCTTGTGCATATGGGGTTTGTTGTCCATACTGCATACCATAACTTTGTGGCTGGAAATAATGTCATTGAGGTTGAAAATGAGTGTTACCCATATTGGAAGGTTGTCCATGGTACCCTTGATGTTGTCCATGCATAGGAGTATTAAATGGTGGTTGTTGCCCACTATTTTGTTGAGGCCAACCATGATTGGATAAAGGGCTTGGCCTATTAGGCTGAACTTGAGCATGAGGATTGTGTTGTTGCTGTAAATAGGAGTTTGGGGCTGAATTTACATGCCCTTATTCATGCCCACCAATATTTAGTTGAGGATAGAATTGTTTATAAAATGGATTGCAACCGTGGATTTCCTCTTCATGCCTAGAGCTTGCTTGAACCCTATCATGTGGATCTTGCCCATGTGGCTAAGAATAGGCCTTTGATTGATGGGGCTGAGGCTGAAATCAAGTGGGATGTATAAAATCTTTAGCCTTTGATGATTCCCCAATCTCAAATTGTCCTACCACCTTTGGACTAGAGGGTTTGGGTTGCTCTTCAGCCAAAGGAGGGTTTGGTACATTGGGACCAGCTATATGCAACATATTTTCACTAAAGATAGCCCCTAGCTTGTCAATACCCATCCTCATGCCATCAAAGCATGATTTCATCTCTTTAATATCATTTGAGAGTTGTTATAGGCTGTTAGAGTTCATGGAAGCATGGGACATCTCAACTCCATTCATTGGTTGATTGATAGGAGAATGAGTGGAGCTTACATCAACCTCTTCATTCTCATAATGCCTGTGGCATATAGCTTCTTGAGGTATTTCATGTTCATGCTTATGTTGGTATTCTCTCAGCTCTTCATTGATGGTCTCCAAAATAGGATCCTTTTTCTTATTCCTTGCCATGAGTAACTTCCTGTCCTATATATACAATGGAAGAAAAACTCAAATATCTTGAGTTCTAGTGCTCCGAATAACAAAATCTTTGGCTCTGCTTGAATCTTGAGAAGTCCCCTTTCTAACTAACTATCAAGTGTTGAAAGTATTTGAGTACAAGAAATTCTATAAATAGTTTACTGTAGCTGTCTAGAAATTCCTGCAACCTATGAATGCTTTATTTTGATCATTTAGTGACTTGTACCTTCAATTTTCATGCATGTACCAACTGTGTAGACCTGTAAGGGAACTCTATACATCTGTCAAAGCTAAAAATACCCTTTGCAATAACCAAAATGATTGAATAATCCATTGTAGACTGCAAGATTAATGGGATCCTGTTTGTATACCCTATCCCAAAACCTCAATGCTGTGATCCAATGTCAAAAATACCATGCTGAAAACTGAATTCTTGTTCCCTTGAATGGTACTTGCACCTGAACTTTAAATGCATGGGATCCGAGACTTGAGGGGTGTGCAAATTTCCCTCTCAAGCCGGTTTGTGCTCCCCTTTCGGGTCCTTGTCAATAGGGGAGGGTCACCTCTCTTTTGTCCTACCAACTCGCTCGGCATCCACTTTTCCTCATGGGTATATACATGACAGTTCAATGCTAGGCTCTAAAACTCAGCATGAAATGCATGGAATGAAAAGAATTTGAGTTCCCCTTTTATGATATGCAAGAGCTTGTATGGAATAGGCTAAAATTGAAATGGGGATAGGTAAGGGATAACCTCAGTAGTGACTCACTGCTTAAGGATTCCTATTCCACTTATCATTGGGTAAAATTTTACTCATGTCAATGAAACAAAAAGAGCAAACAATTCAATATCAGGGTTTGGTAAATGAAATGAGAATGTGAGGCACTTGGAAGTGATTATTTCAGTGAATGAGAGTGATTATGCAATGATCAATCATTAACATAGCTCTATGGATTTCCCATGAAATGCATTTGATAGAATGGATGGGATTCTTTATCATTTTAATCTCTCAATCATCAATTGGACTTAGCTCAGCAAGAGGATTTAAAGAGAGATTAAAATGATTAGAGTACCTCTTAAGCTGGTAGGAGAAGAGTGTTGTTGTTGATGAAGGAATCTTCCACAAATAGAACTTGGCTTGAGCAAATAAAGCTTAACTTTAGCTTCTCTTAATCCAAGAAATCCCCATTTTAGCTTTCCAATGCTAATATCCAGCTTCTTGATCAAGAATCTTCATGAAGAGTGCTCCCATGAACCATTGGACCCAAAATTTGATGAAGAATGCTTCAATAGAGATGCCACTTGAGTTGAAGATGCTGATTACTCTTCATTGTATGAAGTAGGCTTCAAAGAAACTTCAAAATTTGAAAGAGAATCCAATAATTCCCTTCCTTCAATAGACATTGGCTGCCCCTTCCATGAATCCTTCAAGAATCCACTCCATTCTTCCACACTGGTGGAAAATCCATGCAATGTTGGTACTATCCTTTGTGTAGAGGCTTCAGGAAGTGAAATTGACCAAAAGCCCCATGATCTTGATAAGAAATTTGAGAAAATAAGCTTGCTATCCAAAATTGTCCACGTTAGGGTTTCATGAGAGAGGGAAAGACTCAAGATGGAAGAAACCTCATCAAAGCTTGGAAGAGACCAACTACCAAAGGAAGTAGGAGTTTGGTACGGCCCAGCTAGAGCTTAATAGCTCCAATTTTCAACTCGTGAGGTAGGAGTATGTTCAGGCACAGATCATGCAGCCTACATACTCTTATACCATGACTGAAAAAATGAGTAATACACTCAAATATGGTACTCCCTAGAGAGCTCAAGTGGCAGGGCCATGGCTGATGCTTCATCTAGCAAGAAGAAAGCTAACATCAAGAAAGTGAACAATAAAATTTTGTGAATGAGCCAAAATATGTCTTCTTTTAGCCTCTTTCCTTCTTTATCCTAAATCCTCATCTCCAAAGTTAAGGGTACATTGACATAGGCAAGGGCTAAATTTACAAGGGCTGGAAATTACAAGGTATGGAATTAGCATGATTCCAAAGTACAAAAATATCAAGATATTTTCCTTTATGACATTTCCCTTGTACCATAAAATTCCATTATGCCATTTAAAGTTTGGATATTCTTCATTTATCCCTTGCTATAATTTTTGCATTATTATGGCATCATGCTTCTCCATCATATATTCCTCTTGTATGTCATCTATCCAATCTTTATATATAGTGGAGTCGGTAGATACATTACATGCCCACATCCTAGAGAGCGCATCCACTACATTGTCTTTTCTAGCCGTGTATACTATCTCAAAATCATACGCTTCTTTGCTTAGGAGACAAGTTGGGATATGAGAGGAAGTACTTCAACACCCTATGGTCACTTTTCACTTTAAAGTGATTTCCATAGAGGTAATGATGCCATTTTTTGACTACATGTAGTATAGCTAGCATCTCTTGCTTATATACATGCATTTGCCTCTCTTTTTCATCAAAATATCTTCTCTCGTATAAATGACACCATGTTCTTGGGATAAAACAACCCCCAATCCTCTCCCACTGGTATCTGTGTAGATCACAAAGACCTTAGAAAAGTCGGGTCAAACCAATATAGGTGCTAAAATGAGGAGTTGCTTTAGCTCATTGAAGCTTTTGTCGGCTATTTTATCCTAAAAGAAAGCTTTTTTAAAAAACTTATCGGTCAATGGTGTAGCTACAATTGCAAAATTCTTGATAAATCTTCAGTAAAAAGAAGGCAAACCAAGAAAACCCGTCAATGGAGTAGTATTTGTTGGAGTAGGCCAATCTTTCACACATTGGACCTTTTTTGGGTTAAACTTGATGCCATTTTCTCCAACAATATGTCCCAAGTATTCTACTTCTTTGGCCATGAATGTACATTTGGTTGCTTTAGCAAACAATTTGTGACTCCTCAATATGTCCAAAACTTCTCTAACATGCTGTAAATGCTCTTTTTTGTCCTTGCTACATATCAATATGTTATTAAAGAACACCAAAATTTTCTTGAACAAAAGTGGCTGAAGTATTTTGTTCATTAAAGCTTGGAATGTGATTGGAGTGTTTGAAAGACCAAAGGGCATAGCCATGAAATGATACAATCCCCTCTTGGTTCAAAATACAGTCTTGTATTCATCCCCCTCCTTCATGCGTATTTGGTGGTATCCTGATCGAAAATTGATCTTTGAAAAGAACTTGGCATCCTTCAATTTGTCCAAGAGATCATTGATCCTTGGTATTGGTGTTGAGTGTTGAAATGACTTGTTTTTTGGCTGATTTTTGTTGTTTTTGAGAGCTGAATGGTTGATTTTATGAGATGATTGATTTGTTTGGAAGTGGTTTGAGAGTTTTTTGGATGATATTGATTGTGTTTTGGAAGTTCATGATGTTTATCAGTGGTCCTGTGATGTTTTGATAGGTTCTGATTGGTTATGTATACCTTCTGTATAGCTTTTGTTTTGTTCTGATTGTCTTCTGTAAGGAGGGATGGGTTGATGATTGATGAAGATTGAGATATTGTGAAAGCTTATTGAATGGTTTTTGAGAGTTTGGAATGGTTTGAGTATGAGTTATGAGGTTTTGATGACCTTTTGTAACCTTCTGTAGGTCTTCTGTAGAGCTTCTGTCTCTGTTCTGTTCTATACTGTAGCTGTTTTGGTACTATACTGTGACTGTTCTGTATGCTTCTGTATGTGTTCTGTTGGATGAGAGTGTATCTTGGGAAAGTTTTCTAGCCTTGGAAAGAGGTGAATACAAGTGCAAAAGATCTAAAAAAAGTGAAAGAAGTAGCTGCTGAAGACTCAAGTGAAGACTGAAGTGAAGTGACAGTAGTGAGTTATGAAAGGACACTGTAGTGGCTCTGGTGACTCTTCATATCAAACATACCTCTTGGGAGGGGTATCCACGACCTAAGAAGGATTATTGAGAGTGATTTTGAGATATTTTAGTGAGGATATGATGTATTATTGATGGAGAGAGAGAGAGAGAGTCAGAGATAGCCAATTCTATTGAAACAGAGTGATTGTATATGAGAGATTGAGAGAGAAGACTATGAAGATATTGAAGATGAATACTATGTGATGTATTTCCATTCAAAGATGGTGTATTCCTTTGCTTTCTTTGTTCTATTGATGGATTTTGTGAAGATATTGAAGAATATGGTTAATTCTATCAAAACCGTGGGAGATCTACATGATGCTGCATGAAGATTTGTTGTGCCTGGTGTTATTTTCTTCATTGTGATCATATAAAACCTAATAAACAAGCTTGTTGATGTTACAAGATATATTTTCTTGCAAGAGAATTCCCTTTTCCTTGGTGTTCCTCTTGGGGCTCCATGTTTTTCGTGCGCAGCCGGGGAAACTTGCCATCAACAAGCACCAGAAGAGGCTGAAAATGAAGGAAATGGCATTGCCAAGAAGAGAAGAATTCAATGGATGTTTGTAAAGTTCCTTCTTCCACTGAAGAGTTGGAATGTCTCATAATCAAAGCCACTTTCCACAAGAAGTTCATCCCACAATGGCGGAAACACATCACCATCATGATGCATGCTCTATGGGGTGGACAATTTCCTCTTCCTGTTGAAGCAGCAGAAACTTGCATCTTAGTGGTAAACTGTTTGGGAACAAGCTGAAGAGAAGAAATAGAGAGAATGACCATCCATGGAAGATTTGGCATTCATTGAGAAGTTTCCAGACATCATCAAGTGGGAGATTGTGAAGAAGCTTCAGGAGTCTTGGTCTGTGGAGGTTCACAAGGACAAGAAGGAAAATAGTTGGAATTTGTTCGTGGATGCTCAACAGCAAGATACATGGGATGCTTGGTGCACTGATAATCTTCTGTTTGTCCAATTAGCAACCCACTAGAAGTTGGTAGATAGAGTGTTTTTCACAACATACACTGTTGAAACCATCAGAAGCTGTCATTACTATGATGATGGCACCACCACAATGCTAAGGCGTATGCATTTTGACACCTTCAGAACAGAATACCTTCCTCTGTGCAGTGGCATGAAAACAGAATTCAGAGACGTTGAAAAGGAAGAAGTAGAAGAAATGTTGGCAAGACAGTCCTCCAAAGGCTGAAGCCTTGTGTTAACCCTCTGTGGAGCACTAACAACATAGTGGAGCCAACCCCCTGATGAATGACGCAATAAAGAGGCAAGCGTTAGAACGAGTCCAGAGGTACATGAGAAGAGAGAAAGCAAAAATCAGAGCTGAGAATGAGCTCGCAGCAGAAGCCGCCTTTGACGCCCTTGAGGAACTCTTTACAGAAGTCCCAATGGCACATCAAGCCCTTCCTCCTCCTGCTGGAGGTCCACTTCCAAGCCAGATCCATCCTGGAAATATTGATGAGACAGGCCAACGAATGTATTTCCATTGCCAGTTTTTAAGGGAGAGTACAATGAAGACCCCGATCTTCATGTAGCAGAGTTTATGGTAGCATGTGTGGCTAACAATGCCAGAACCCCTGAGCATTGGCTAGCAATATTCCCCGCCACTTTCAAGGGCCGGCGTTTTAGTGGTATGAGAGACAAGGAGCAGGAACTTTTGGCACATGGGATGACCTGAAGTTGGCCTTCCTCACTAAATTCACGCGTGAAGGTTTTGAAGAGTGGATGCGAGAGGAATTTATGAACCTAAGTCAGTCCTTTGGAGAAAGAGTAGAAGCTTATGTCTCACGAATGGAATCCATCCTGAAGAGATGGACTAACCATAATCTAGATGATGGCATTCAGAAGGGGGTGTTTCTCAGAGGATTACAACTAGAAGTCCGTAAGTTTGTGGAGCTGCAAAGACCAGCCACACTGCAAGCTGCAACAGAAGGTGCAAGACTGTACGATGAAGTGGAAGCTAGATTGGCGATGAATCCAGGAAGAGGAGTCCTACCTCCTCTGATGCCAGGAATGATGTATCCACCAAATGCAGTTCCAGGGACTGTCCCCTACCCCTACCAACAAATGCCCTCAGTATCACATTATAGTGCACCAAATCCACAGTGGCCACAATCCATGCCTCCAATGATGGTTCAACCACAACAACAATGGTCCCAAACAATTTTCCCAATACTAAATCAGCAGCAACAGTGGAACCCTACCAACTGGAGCTAACAGCCAACAGTTCAAATAGGAGCTCTAAATCAGAATTAAGACAGAGATCCCTCTGCACCAGCCCAACCTGTTTATGCAGTGATTACAGAGACTCCTTAAAACCCTACTGCCAGTACCTCAGGAGGAGAAAGCTTGAAGGATTACTTATCCAACTCAGTTGCAAATATAAAAAAGGAGTTGATGGATGTGATTATAGAGCAGCTACAGACACTGAAAGTGAATACCTCTAGCATATCCAATGTTGCCGGAGCAGGAAGAGATGTGATACGGTCAAATACTTGGTGTGGTAAGTGTCATCAAGCAGGTCATTTAGCAACTGAATGTACACGAAAACCAACCATCCCTGGAGCCTTCTGTTCCTATTGTTTGCGGAAGAACCATACAGAGGACATTTGCTCTCTGAAGGAGATCCATGATATGAGAAGAAAGGAAGAAGATGCAAGATTTAACTTGCAAGAATCCAAAATGACAACACAGGATATTGGACCCAAGCCTAGAGAGTTTGGTCCTAATTTTGGACCCAGAAGATTTCCATCCCAAAGTTACAGAGGAAGACAGTCTGGCGGTGGTCAGAGATCAGAAGTGGAGTGTTACAAATGTGGAAAAAAGGGACACATCTCACCAAATTGTCCAAATCCCTGAAGGTCAGTGGATTACAAGCCCTTATGCAGTCGATGCAAAGGAGAAGGCCACACTGCAAAAGACTGTCCAAGCCCAGCCCCAGTAAAAAACAGTTCTAGTGATAGTCCGGCCAAGGCCCAAGAGCCTACCTCAAATTTAGTAGAATTGGAAGTTGCTGCCATCACACGTGCAAAGAAGAAGGAACCACCTATCTAGAAAGAAAATAATCCTCCTGCCAGAACAGTGAAGTTCAATCTTCCACCAGAAGAACATAACAGAACAGAGCCTGACAATGCCGTACAGAGCACTACAGTGCCACAGAGAGTTATAGAGACAGGACCAGAGGTCCAGGAGATAGAAGAGGAGGAAGTGCCACAAGTGGCAAAATAAGTTCCCATGATTCCTCTGTTGGAAGAAAGAGGGAAAATGAAAATGGGTATTGCCCCATTCCCTAACCGGTTAGAGAAGCCAGTGGATCCTATTAAGGAATACGATCTGGTTAGAGATCTAGATACCTTTAAACCAAATCTCACATTCCGACAATTATTGATGTTGTCTTCCAGTTGCCGAAAAAGGTTCAAAAGTATACTGATAAGACGACGTGGCTTAAGGATTGCTTCCTCAACAGTAGCAAGGTTCAATAAAGCTCCAAAGCGTGTAAAAGAAGTGGACGTGGCTAACGCCTTCCTAGATCCGGGTACCCCAGAGACTGGCGTGTGGATAGAAGGCTGCTTTATTGCAAATGCACTGATTGATGGTGGTTCATCAGTGAACATTATGATGGATGTGACAATGAAGGATCTAGGCCTACAAGGTGTGTAACCCACCCAATGGCTCATCAGACTGGCGGATCAGAGCAGAATCAAGCCTTTGGGCATTCTCCCATATGTGAAGACTACAGTGGCTGGAAACGATTATTGGCTAACCTATTTGGTGGTGAAGCCAAACTCTTATGGTACATCCTACCCCCTATTACTCGGTAGACCATGGCTTTTTGAAGCCAGAGCAAGGACGGATTGGTTCAAAGGAGCCTTGACCTTGGGTAGAGGACCCAATAAAGTGGTGCTGAAGCTCTATGGTGCTCAAAAAAGACATGGATCCACCTCCTTGGAATTATCTTCTGACTCCCCTAATGAGGCTACAGATGGAACATCATCAGATGAAGATGCTGTCAAACAGATCCTTCCTAAGAAAACAGTGGCACGTTCTTTAACAGTGGATACTGTAAGCCGACTCCCAAAAGATGCAAAGCCATTATCAATGGGTGAATACTTCCTGCCTGAACCAGGAATGACTTCTAAAATCACTTCTAACAGTGAGATAGAAGCATGGATGTATTTCTCTCCTTGTTACATGGCCATAGCATTGCAAGCAGTCCATGGGACCTTCATCCGTGAAGTAGAAGGTGAAAGGCAGTTAACCTTTGTGGATGTAGATGGCACTGAACGCCACTTGAAGGTGGGTAGCAGCCTACCAGAAGAGGAGTTGTCAACCTTGTACAACTTGTTGAAAGAAAATTTGGACGTGTTTGCATGGTTCTACAAAGACCTAAAGGGGATTGATCCCACAATATGTCAGCATCATATTGACTTGGAGCCCGATGCCAAGCCAATACGGCAATGACAGAGGCGAATGAACCCGAATTATTCCACATTGGTAAAAGCAGAGCTACTGAAGCTTCTGGAAGCCGAGTTCATCTATCTAGTTGGCAAATAGTGAATGGGTTTCACCCATCGTGTTTGTACCCAAGAAGAATGGCAAATTGCGAATATGTGTTGACTTCCGAAAGCTCAATTCCAAGACGAAGAAGGATCACTTCCCGATTCCTTTTACAGACCAACTGTTGGACAGTGTGGCAGGACATGAGCTTTATTCCCTTCTAGATGGATTTAGTGGATATAACCAAGTCTAGATAGCAGAAGAGGACCAATCCAAAACAACCTCCACCACAGAATGGGGAACCTACACTTACCGAGTGATGCCATTTGGGATCTGCAATGCCCTTGCTACTTTCCAGCGAGTCATGATGGCCGCAGTCCAAAATCATCTGCACAACTTTATTGAGGTACATTTGGATGGCTTCTGTGTCTATAGTTTGATCCATGAACACTGGGGACACCTGGAACAATGCTTTGACCGATGCCGAGAGTATGGGATTTCCCTCAACCCTGACAAATGCATCTTTGGGGTCTCTTCTGGAGTTCTGTTGGGCCACATTGTCTCTGCACAAGGGATATCAACAGACCTTGCAAAGATCGAAAAGATCGCAGCTTTGACAGCACCTACCAACCTCAAACAGTTGAGGGGATTCCTAGGCCATGTGGGTTACTACAGAAGGTTCATAGCCCATTTCGCAACAAAGGCAACCTCCTTGCACAAGCTTCTGAGGAAAGATGCAGAGTTTACTTGGACGGAAGAATGTGACAAAGCCTTCAACACTCTGAAGCAGTGTCTGATTGAGGCACCCATTCTGCAACCTCTTGATTGGACGAAGGAGTTTCATGTACACACTGATGCATCGATTGAAGGCTTAGGCGCAGTCCTATGCCAGAAGGGCTCCTCGAAGCTAGATCGTCCCATCTATTATGCAAGCCGAAATGTCACTGATAGGGAATGGAACTATACAGTGACAGAGCTGGAGTGCTTGGCAATGGTGTTTGCCCTAGAGAAGTTCCGCCACTATCTCCTATCTACCCACTTTAAATTTTATGTGTATCATGAGGCCCTGTCCTTCCTGATGAACAAAGCAGATGTGAAAGGACGAATGATGAGATGACTCCTTCTATTCCAGGAGTTTGACTTTGAGGTGATTACCAAGCCTGTTCGTTCCCATGTTCTGGCTAATCATCTGTCGCGTATCCCGCAAATTGCAGACGAGGGGCAGGATGATCTAGACCTCCCTGATGCTTCCCTATTCTTGGTAGAAACTGTAACTCCCTAGTATGCAGACATTGCCAATTTGCTGGCAACCCAACAATACCCTCCTGGTATTTCTAGTCTGGAAAGGAAGAAGCTTATGTTAGAATCAGCCCCCTACACCCTGTTAGGCGGTGCACTGCACAAGAAAGGAAAAGATGAAGTGCTCAGAAGATGTGTTGCAGGAGATGAGATTGGGATTGTTCTGAAGGCTTGCCATGACGAGCCGTGTGGAGGCCACTTTGCAGGAGAAGCTACAGCCAGGAAGGCTCTGCTAGCGGGATACTGATGGCCTACCATTCATAAGGATGCCTATGATTACTGTAAAAGATGTGACGCTTGTTAGAGAATGGGGAAACCCACAAAGACAAGTGCCATGCCACTGCAACCTATCCTTCCTTTGAAGCCGTTTGAGAAGTGGGGAATCGACTTCGTAAGCCCGATCGATCCTCCCACCAGAAGCAAGCAGAACTGATACATCTTGGTATGTACGGATTATGTCACAAAGTGGTGTGAAGCTAAAGCCCTAAAGTGGGACGATGGTAACAACGTTGCCCTGTTCATGTACGAGAATATCATCACCCGTTTTGGCAGTCCCTTAGAGCTGCTAAGTGACAGAGGCACTCATTTCATTAATAAAGTCATGGAAGAGTTGATAGAGTTGTATAAGATCCGCCATCGCAAGTCCACTCCTTATTACCCCAGAGCCAACGGCCAAGTCAAAGTCACGAATCGCATCCTGTGTTCAATCCTGACAAGAATGATTGCTGCACATCGTTGTGATTGGGATGATCGACTTACAGAGGTCCTCTGGGCGTACAGAACCTCCCATAAAGCAGCAACATGACAGACACCCTTCCAGCTGGTGTATGGTATAGAAGCTGTTTTCATTGTTGAACTGGAATTACCCTCTTTGAGAGTGGCTATCAAGAAGAGTTTGGGGGACAATAATTCGCTGCAATGTCATCTCTTGCACCCAGAATGTTTGGACGAAACTCATAGGATTGCTCTACAGTGCATGGAAGCCACGCAAGCTCAACGCAAGGCTTCCCATGATAGCTTCATCAAAGCACAAGGAGTTCAAAGAAGGTGATTAGGTCCTAGCCTATGATTCACAATTTGGCAAGTTTCCTGGCAAGCTCCAACAGCGGTGGATGGGCCCATATAAGGTACTTGTTGCCAACCCTAATGGCTGTGTCCAAGTGCAGATGGTTGATGCCTCTGATGATCCCTTCCTGATCAATGGATATCGCCTAAAGAAGTACTTCCCTCCTTGGGGATCCTAACAATCAGGGTCACCAGATCCTTTGCCCCATTGGCGCGGCACTGTACTTCTTATGATGCTAATTCTGATAGCTGTTCTTCAGCCACTCCTGATGAGGTGGACGCAACCCTCTGTCCCCTCAACCCCACCTTCCAGTCCTAATCTTCTATCCTCTATTTTCCACCAACGACAATGGCGAGGTTGGTTCTGATACATGGTCTTTCTACCATTCCCTTGCTTAATTAGAAAAAAACAACAAAAAGAAAAAATATATACATATTGGTCATGGGAGAAAAGGACTTAAGTCCCTGTCATGCCGACCTATTCTTCGAGAAAAGGTGGAAACACCCTCTGGAGTAGGAGAAAAAGAAAAAAAGAAAAGAAAAAAAGAACAAGAAAAAATAAGAAAAACAAAACTGTTATGGGAGAAAAGGAAGAAATTCCTTGTCATAGCAAGCCTCGTTCCAAGCAAAGGTGGCAAACACCCTTGGGCGAGAAGCTGGCTGTGGAAAAGGTGGCAACACCCAACAGTCCAGAAGGTGGATTCATCCATTGATATTTCCAGGATCCAGTTCTGAAGCTACCTCCCTTGGTACGCTGTGTCCTGGGTCTCTCTGCAGAGCGTCTACCGGTCCTCTAGCATGTTTCTATCCAACACAACGTTCGATTTGATGGCTACCTCCCTGGGTATGCCTCTTCAACAACTGATGACGTGATCTTCATCGACAAGTAATTGAGTGAAGCGAGTTTTCATCCTAACCGGATGGGGAAGTGAGTATGGTTGCCCTCTGTAATTATCAACAACGAGTGAGACAGAGGGTGGGGCGAGAGACCAGTCTTTTCCCTTCAAATCAAATGAGAGGTGAGTAGTGTGAATGGAGTGTTGCATGCACGGGACGGGCCTCTCAATGCACAAAGCACAATTTGTTTCTGTGCACTGCACTATAAGGCTCCCTGGACTTCCTTCTCGCACCGTATGCCAACACAGGGCGGGATGCACAATTGCACCATCAAATGTGCACAAGGCATACAACCTTTGCACAAGTGATCGTGAGGATTACATCAATGGGTTTCAGGACATGGTTGCCCTCCTATATTTATCAACAGAGCATGAGACAGAGGGTGGGCTGAGTGTGACTGGAGTTTCTTCAATCAATTACCGAGAGGTGAGATTGAGGGACGTTACAACACTTGGAGTCAGGTATGTTCCTATTTTCCTATGCACCCACGGGATGGGTCTCTGTCATCAACATAAGGCACGTCACCCTGTTCTGTACACTGCACTGTAAGGCTCCCTTACCTTCCTCCTTGCACTTATGCCAGACGGGTTGGACGCACTGATGCACCATCAACTATGCACCCTGGCATATTCCCTCTGCACCATTCCCTTGTCATTTCTAAACTGGGTACAAGATATGGGTTTCAATCATTCTTCCTCGAGTGATATTAGTCATGGGGCAAGTGACAGTTCTTTCATTCCATTTGAGTGATTGTGAGTTGAGTGTAATATCCCTCGACATCGACTCGATGTGATTTCTTCAACCAGCTACCTCCCTGGGTGCTGTTGCGTGGTCCCAGGCATGTGTTGTGGAGAAACCTTGGTACCTCCTGCAGCCGACAGCGACACAGGACGTGCCATCGACAATCAACCTTGATTCTCGACAACATGGGCCAAGTTTTTCTAACCCTACAAATTTTGTTTCTTTGTGATGTTCATGTTTTAAGTGTGGGGACGTTAGTGGTTAGTCTATGGTGTGGTATTAGGTCCCTGTTGCTCGGTTCACCTTATCCGGTAAGGTCTTAAGTGTGGGGACGTGTCCCTACGTGTCTACATTGCATACCCTTTGCATGTGACTCAACCTGCTAATGCATCTATGCCATGAATTGCTGTTACCTTGATTGGGTCCCTTCCCACCCACCCGTTTATGTTTCACCCACCCTTGGGGCTATTCCCTTGCAGTTTTCCTTCATTCCCTGATTTTGAGGTCCTGCCATGTGAACGCATCCTACATTCACCGAATTCCAAATCCAACCCTATAGCCCTGTTCCTCCCTTTGAACTGACCATTTTTCCTTTTTACCTATCCCTGTTTCAGTGCACGATTTTTGAGTTATTAATTTTTGAAGCATTTTAAGCGCAAATTAGCCAGTTTTCCATATAAACACACTTTGCTTGCTTCGGAACCATGATTTGACATCATAGCCCTAACAACCACTTTCTCCCTGACATATTTCCTTTTTACTCTGTGTCATTCTGATGCACGGTTTGTCCAATATTAATTTTCCGATTTTTTAAGACTTTTTCGTGCGTCTTTTTGACATTTTTCCATGTGAACCTGCCCTACTTGCATTCGAATTCCAATTTGATTTGACAACCATGTCTCCGTGCCTTCCCCCACCTTTTTCCTTTTTCCTCCCCCCTCTTTTGACTTCTGGATTTTTTATTATTAATTATTCAATGTGTTTTTGGGTGTCTTTTTGGTGTTTTTCGCATGTGAACCCCTCCTACTTCCACCGGAACTGCATTTTGACATGACCACCCTGTGCCCCCCTTCCTGTGGACATTTTTCTTTCTTACTGCCTGTCATTCCGGTGAGCGATTTGTCCAATATTAAATTTCGATTCCATTTTCGGGTCTGTTTTTTGGGTTTTTTCCACGTGAATGCGTCTTATCTCAGTGGGAACTATGTTTAAGTGCCATGCCACTGCAAGCTATCCTTCCCTTGAAGCCTTTTGAGAAGTGGGGCATCGACTTCGTAGGCCTGTTCGATCCTCCCACCAGAAGGAAACAGAACAGATACATCCTCGTATGTACGGATTATGTCACAAAGTGGTGTGAAGCTAAAGCCCTAAAACGGGACGATGGTAACATCGTGGCCCTGTTCATGTACGAGAATATCATCACCCGTTTTGGCAGTCCCTTAGAGCTGGTAAGTGACAGAGGCACTCATTTCATTAATAAAGTCATGGAAGAGTTGACAGAGTTGTATAAGATCCGCCATCGCAAGTCCACTCCTTATTACCCCAGAGCCAACGGTCAAGTTGAAGTCACCAATCGCATCCTCTGTTCAATCCTGAAAAGAATGATTGCCGCACATCGTCGTGATTGGGATGATCGACTTACAAAGGCCCTCTGGGCCTACAGAACCTCCCATAAAGTAGCAACAGGACAGACACCCTTCCAACTGGTGTATGGTACAGAAGCTGTTTTCCTTGTGGAATTGGAATTACCCTCTTTGAGAGTGGCTATCAAGGAATGTTTGGGGGACGATGATTCACTGCAACGCCGTCTCCTGCACCTGGAATGTTTGGATGAAACTCGTAGGATGGCTCTACAGTGCATGGAAGCCATGCAAGCTCGACGCAAGGCTTACCATGACATCTTCATCAAGCACAAGGAGTTCAAAGAAGGTGATTTGGTCCTAGCCTATGATTCACGATTTGGCAAGTTTCCTGGCAAGCTCCAACAGCGGTGGATGGGCCCATATAAGGTACTTGCTATCAACCCTAATGGCTCTGTCCAAGTGCAGACGGTTGATGCCTCTGATGATCCCTTCCTGATCAATGGATATCGCCTGAAGAAGCACTTCCCTCCTTGGGGATATTGACAATCACGGTCACCTGATCCTTTCCCTTGTTGGTGTGGCACGTCACTCTTATAATGCTACTTCTGATAGCCATTCTTCAGCCACTCTTGATGAAGTGGACGCAACCCTCTATCCCCTCAACCCCACCTTCAGGCCTTGATCTCTTATCCTTTATTTTCCACTAGCGACGGTGGCGAGGTGGGTTTTGACAAGTGGTATTTCTACCATTCCCTTGCTTAATTCGAAAGGAAAAAAAACAAGAAAAAATATACATATCGGTCATGGGAGAAAAGAACTTAGGTCCCTGTCATGCCGACCTATTCTTCGAGAAAAGGTGGAAACACCCTCGGGAGTAGGAGAAAAAGAAAAGAGAAAAATGAAAAGATAAGAAAACAAAAAAAAATCTGTTATGGGAGAAAAGGAAGCAATTCCCTGTCATAGCAGGCCTCGCTCCAAGAAAAGGTGGTAAACACCCTTGGGCGAGAAGCTGGCTGTGGAAAAGGTGGCAACACCCAGCAGTCCAGAAAGTGGAATCATCAATTGATATTCCCAGGATCCAATTCCGAAGCTACCTCCCTTGGTACGCTGTATCCTGGGTCTCTCTACAGAGCGTCTAACTGTCCTCTAGCAAACGACATGTCCTATCCAACACAACATTCGATTTGATGGCTACCTCCCTGGGTACGCCTCTTCAACAAACTGACGACACGATCTTCATCGACAAATAATTGAGTGACGCGAGCTTTCATCCTAACCGGATGGGGAAGTGAGTATGGTTTCCCTATGTAATTATCAACAACAAGTGAGACAGAGGGTGGGGCGAGAGACCAGTCTTTTCCCTTCAAATCAAATGAGATGTGAGTAGTGTGAATGGAGTGTTGCACGCACGGGACGGGCCTCTCAATGCACAAAGCACAATTTGTTTTTGTGCACTGCACTATACGGCTCCCTGGCCTTCCTTCTCGCACCGTATGCCGGCACAGGGCGGGATGCACAGTTGCACCATCAAATGCGCACAAGGCATACAACCTTTGCATAAGTGATTGTGAGGACTACATTAATGGGTTTCAGGACATGGTTGCCCTCCTGTATTTATCAACAGAGCGTGAGACAAAGGGTGGGCTGAGTGTGACTGGAGTTTCTTCAATCAATTACCGAGAGGTGAGATTGAGGGATGTTACAACACTTGGAGTCAGGTATGTTCCTGTTTCCCTATGCACCCATGGGCTGGGTCTCTACTGTCATCACATGACATGTTACCCTGTTTTGTACACTGCACTGTAAGGCTCCCTTGCCTTCCTCCTTGCACTTATGCCAGTCGGGTTGGACGCACTGATGCACCATCAACTGTGCACCCTGGCATATTCCCTCTGCACCATTCCCTTGTCGATTTCTAAACCGGGTACGAGCTATGGGTTTCAATCATTCTTCCTCGAGTGATATTAGTCATGGGGCGAATGACAGTTCTTTCATTCCATTTGAGTGATTATGAGTTGAGTGTAATATCCCTCGATATCGACTCGATGCGATTCCTTCAACCAGCTACCTCCCTGGGTGCTATTGCGTGGTCCCTGTCATGATGGGCGCGTGCCAAGAAGATGCCTTGGTACCTCCAGCAGTCGACAACAACACTAGAAGTGCCATCGACAATCAACCTTGATCCTCAACAACAGGGGCCAAGTTTTTCTCACCCTACAACTTTTGTTTCTCCGTGATGTTCATGTTTTAAGTGTGGGGACGTTAGTGGTTAGTCTGTGGTGTGGTATTAGGTCCCTATTGCTCGGTTCACCTTATCCGTTAAGGTCTTAAGTGTGGGGACGCGTCCCTGCGCGTCTACATTGCATACCCTTTGCATATGCCTCAACTTGCTAATGCCTCCCTGCCATGACTTGTTTTTACCTTGATGGGGTCCCTTCCCACCTACTCGTTCATTTTCCACCCACCCTCGGGGTTGTTCCCTTGCAGTTTTCCTGTATCCCCTAATTTTGTTGTCTTGCCAAGTGCACGTACCCTCCGTTCACCGACATCCATATCCAACCTTATAGCCTTGTTCCTCCCTTTGAACTAACCATTTTTCCTTTTTACCTACCCCTGTTCCGGTGCCCAGTTTTTGAGTTATTAATTTTTGAAGCATCTTACACCCATTAACCGGTTTCCCATGTGAACGCACTTTTCTTACTTCAGAACCGTGATCTGACATCATAGCCCTGACAACCACTTTCTCCCTGACATTTTTCCTTTTTACTCCGTGTCCTTCCGATGCATGGTTTGTCTAATATTAATTTTGCGGTTTCTCGAGCCTTTTTTGTGTGTCTTTTTGACATTTTTTCATGTGAACCTACCGTGTTTGCATCAGAATTCCAATTTGATTTGACAGCCGTGTCCTCCATGCCTTCCCCCACCTTTTTCCTTTTTCCTCCCTCCTCTTTCGACTTCTGGATTTATTATTATTAATTTTTCAATGTGTTTTTGGGTGTCTTTTTGGTGTTTTTCGCATGTGAACCCCTCCTACTTCCACCAAAACTGCGTTTTGACATGACCACCCTGTGCCCCCCCTTCCTGCAGACATTTTTCCTTCTTATTGCATGTCATTCCGGTGAACGGTTTGTCCAATATTAATTTTCGATTCCATTTTTGGGTCTGTTTTTTGGGGTTTTCCCATGTGAACGCGTCTTATCTCAGTCGGAACTATGTTTTGCTTTAATAGGATTGTCGGGCACGTCTTTTTGCACATTTTTCCTTTTTTCTCCACCTCGTTCCGATGCACGGATCTTCCGATATTAATTTTTAATTGCGTTTTTGGACCCTTTTTTGCATTTTTTGCATGTGAATGCCCTTTATCCCCTGCAGAACCACCGTTGCACATTTTCCCTGTCTTCCCCCTGCCATCCTGCCCACTTTTTGTTTTTACGACATTTCGTTTTGATGACCGGATTGGGAGTTATTAATTTTTCTTTATTTTTTTGTGTTTTCGCGCGCCTCGTCCCGCGCGTGAACGCGCTCGTTTTCAATTTCGTGTGTCTCCACGCGCCCCGGTCGTGTCCTCGTGCCCCATACCGCCATCCCGACACTATTTTGATCCGTCACGGCAAATTTTGAGTGTTGAAATGACTTGTTTTTTGGCTGATTTTTGTTGTTTTTGAGAGCTGAATGGTTGATTTTATGAGATGATTGATTGGTTTGGAAGTGGTTTGAGAGTGTTTTGGATCATATTGATTGTGTTTTGGAAGTTCATGATGTTTATCAGTGGTTCTGTGATGTTCTGATAGGTTCTGATTGGTTCTGTATACCTTCTGTATAGCTTCTGTTTTGTTCTGTTTTGTTCTGATTGTCTTCTGTAAGGAGGGATGGGTTGATGATTGATGAAGATTGAGATATTGTGAAAGCTTATTGAATGGTTTTTAAGAGTTTGGAATGGTTTGAGTATGAGTTATGAGGTTTTGATGACCTTCTGTAACCTTCTGTAGGTCTTCTGTAGAGCTTCTGTCTCTGTTTTGTTATGTACTGTAGCTGTTCTGGTACTGAACCATTCCATGCATCATGGGAGATAGAACAAAGCTTCAATGAATCCAAATTTGTCCGAGGATCATCCATGTACTAACCACCCGGGTTGAATGGAAAACCATCCATAGGGTCATAAAATTCTTCATGGAAATCATCATCATGGTCATGCATCTCCTCAAGACTAGGTAAGCACTCAAGTTGAGATAGATTGCTTTCATTTGCCTCAACATCCAATTCCTCTTCAAAGAGCATGCTCACTTTGACATTCTTGGCTTGGCATTTTGTCTTCTGGTCGGGAGACCATTTCTTCCCACATTTGAAGCATAGACCTTTCGTGTACAAGTCCTTCAGCTTGTCATTAGACACATGCTTTCCTTGCACCATAGGAGTTGAGTTTTTGCCACCTATTTTAGTACTCTTTCCATCTGATCTATTTTCAGCATTAAATATGAAATTACTCCCCTTTTTTGATACATAAACAGAAGGAAATGTAGGAATCTTACTATAGGTATTTGTTGGCTTCCCTCCTTGTTGAGATTCAGTCTTTGTTTGCCCATAATTTATAGTTGTTCTAGTAGACTGGTTTGGCTAAAAATGTTGCCCTGCTCTTTGCTAAAAACTCTTGTATTTTTGACCATACCTTTCAGTCAATTGTATGGCAGCTTGTAAAGAGGATGGTTTCATAGCTACCACTTCCAAAGATAGAGAAGATTCAAGCCCAAATATATACTTACTCAGCTTGGCATTGTCAGATACTGCATCCACATACATGAAGAGGTTAAGGAATTGGTTAGAATAATCTCTAACCGATAATCCCCTTTGCTCAAGAGCATACCATTTCTTCTCTAACTTATGTTTTTCAATAGGAGACACAAAAACTTTGATCATTACCAATCCTTGACATGTATTGCCACCAAGTGTGTGCATATCCCTCCAAATTTAGGGCTGTAAATTTTATCTTGGCATTCTCCAGTCTAGGATACAAAGAGAAATACATCTCAAGCTTGTCAAACCATTCTTCTAATTTGGTAGGGGATGGATATTCACCCTTGAAATTAGAAATGGTTATTTTCTCCTTGTATTCCCGCTCATATTGATGAGATTGGCCATTATTGTATTGATATCCATTAAAATTTGGACCAAAAGAATTTTACTTTTGAACATCGTTACTCCATGTTCCATGAACATATGGTTGTTGCTGTCCATGAGTATGTACAAACCCATTTGGTTGATTAAATTGTCCTTGTGGCAGAAAGAAAGAGTTGCCAACAACATGAGGTTGTCCATAGACTTGTGTCCATACATTGGAGAGTGTATATTTGTTGTAGCATTCATTGGTGGTTGCTGTCCACTTATTTGATGAGGCCAAAACTGATTTCAATGAGCTTTACATAATTATTGTTGACTTGATGTTGTTGTACAAAAGAATTTGGAGCTGAATTTACATGACCATTTCCATTGTAATGGTGCTGACCATGAAAATTATTACCACCACTTTCTTGACCATGATAAGACTTTTGCTCTTCAGCTTTCTCTTCATGTGTAGATTTAGGGATAGTAGATTACTATCCATAAAAAGACTTGCAAAAAGGATGGCATCCATGTGTGTCATCATCAAGCCTTAAGTTAGCATGAGTCTTATCTTCCAAATCCTATCCATGAGGGCTAGTGTCGGTCTCCGGTTGATTTGGGGGCTGAAATTGAGGTTGAAAATCAGAGGGCTGAGCTCTTGATGGCTCTCCAAATTCATAGTGTTCAACAACCTTGGGAGTTGCAGTCTTTGGCAGCTCTTGAACAATGGGAAGAATTGGGGCATTTGGAATAGCTATAGGTAATATCCTCTCACTTAAGAGAGCCACAAGCTTGTCAATGTCTGACTTCATATCCTTTATATCGTTGGAGAGTTGTTGAAAACTGTTAGAATCAATAGAGATATGAGTAGTACCAACCCCATTCACTTGTTTGTTTATTGTAGCACGTGTTGAACTAATCTCTAGCTCCTCGTTACCATGGTTCTCATGGTAAATAGCCTCTTGTGAAGCTTCATGCTCTTTATCCAGCTGATTTTTCTTTAAACCTTCACTAATGGTATCCATAATGGGTTCTGTTCTTTTATTTTTAACCATAGGTGACGTCCTCCCCTAGATGTATATTAGAAGAAAAATTCAAATATATTGAGCTTTAATGATCCAAATGACCAATTTTTTGACTTTCTATAAAGCTTAGGATGTCGCTTTTAGATGAGCTATCAAGTATTGAAAATGGTTTAAGTACATAAAATTTTGTAAGAAATTTATTGTAGTTGTCTGGAATTTCTTGCAATTTGTGAATGCTTTGTTTGGTTATTTAATGACTTGTACCATCAATTTCATGCATGTACCAACTATGTAGACCTGCAAAGGAACTCCATACAATTGCAAAACTGAGAATAACCTCGCAAGAAACCAAAGGATTGAATAATCCCAATGTAGACTGCAAGATAAGGATCCAATCAATGTGATCTTGTTTGCATACCCTATTCCAACTCTTTATTGCTAACCCAAATTACAAATGCCACAAGTAGCATACATCTTGCTGTCCTAATTTGCCTATTACATTGCATTATGTTGTCATACATTTCCCTTATTCAATGACTACCATGCATTTGCCATTACATCATGAAACCAATGGCAATTACATCATGTTGTAGACCAAATTCTTGTGCCTTTGAAGTGGTACATGCACCCAAACTTTAAATGTGTGGGATCTGATACTTGAGGGGTGTGAAAATTCCCCTCTTAAGCTAGGTTATGCTCCCCTTCAGGGTCCTCATCAGCAAGGGAGGGTCACCTCTCTTTTTTCCTACCAACTCACTAGGCATCCACTTTTCCTCATGGGTATAGACATGGCAGATCAAGGCATGCTAAGAAGATAGCATGAAATCCATGTATTGAAAGGAATTTGATTGCCATTTCATGATATGCAAAAACTTGTATGGAATTGGGCTGAAAATTAGAATGTGGACAAGTAAGGAATACCTACAGCAATGACTCACTGCTTTACAATTTTTATTTCACTTACCATTGGGAAAAATTTTCATTCATGGCAATGAAACAAGTGGCAAACAATTCAATGTCAGGGTTAGGGCAAAATGGATGAGAATTAGAGGCATTGAGAGTGATTATTTTAGTGAATGAAAGTGATCAAATAGTGATTAATCACTAAGGTAGCTCTATGGATTATTCATGAAATACATTTTAGAAAATGGTTGGAATTCTTAATCATTTTAATCCCTCTTCCATCAATTGGATTAGCTTAGCAATTGGATTCAAAAGGGAGATATTAAAGATGATTGAAAGTACCTCTTATGATTGTATGTGAAGAGTGCAATTGATGAAGATACCTCTCACATGTAATGAACGGGGATCTATTGATGAAGATACCTCTCACATGTAATGAACGGGGATCACGGGAACATGGCATGGGAACATACCAGTCACACTGACAGTATATAAGGTGTAAGAGGGTATTTTGAGGTATCACAGAAATTATCAAGAAACTCTCTTCAGCTTCTCAAGCTTCCATGGCTTCTTCTTCTTCTTCCTCTTCTTCTTCCTTTCTCCCTCTTTCTCTCTCTTTTTCTTGCCTTTCTCTCTCCTCTCCTTCTTCTTCTGCAGTCCTTCTCTCTCTCCTTCCCCTTAGTTAGGATAGTTAGGTCTCTTTCATTACAAGTGGTATTAGAGCTTTGTCCTCGATCCTTCTCTTTTCCCATAGATGTAGGGCTCTCACAGTTTTCCACAGTTAGAAAAATCCAGTTACATCTCTTTCACAGGTACACAGGAGTACTCAGGCAGGCTGTCAGCCCTCTTGAAGACTATGGCAGCCTTTCTTGGAGCTTTCCCAAGAACCATGGACACATCTGGAGGCAGGCATACAAATTTGACAGGTCGTCACTAATTTTCATGCAAGTTTTTTTTAGGGTTTTGGGCAAAAAGGAGGGTAGCATAGTTAGAGAAGGCCAAAAACTCAGTTACTTTTCAGGAAGACCTTCTCTCTCCTCCTTCCTCCAAGCTGCCATGGAACCTCCAGCCCAAGAACCTCAGGAATCTTGCTTCCCCCCCTCTTCCTCAACAAGAATGGCTGGTCCCAATGCTTTCCCCTCAGCTGGAACAACATATTGAGCAGCAAAAACCTTGATCTACCCTGTATGTAGCCCCCAGGAGTAGCCCTGAAAATTGCGGTGCAAAAAATGGGCTGCTTCTTGGCCTGCTGGATAGCGCCCTAGCCCTCTTCTCCTTCCTGACCTCACTCCTGGCTCTTGGAAACCTTCTTGGGTAGCATTAGAGGCTTCCTCCTCAGCTCTTGGACTCCCCTTTTCACTTCAAGAGACCCTGGTCTGGTGCAGTCCATAGCAACCATGGAACCTTGGCATCAAGCTCAGAAATCTTGAAGATTTTGGTCTTTTCTTGGTCCTCGGGAGTCCCTCTTAAAGCCTAGCTTAAGATTTCAGCCATCAAGAAGCACGAGAAGAAGATTACAAACAAGATTCGAAGGCATGCACTTGTGGGCAGCCATGGCTATGGGAGTAGAACTTCAATTTCAGCAATAACTCTTCATGGGAAGGTCCTAAGCCATCCTGCCCCAAGCTTGACTTCACCCTTTCTTGACGGAGCACAACCATTTTGGAGCTATGGAGCATGTGGGATCAAAGTGGAGCTCTCATGAAGGACTGAGGTGGCATT